>NW_010179365.1:6408-7005 GCF_000695765.1 Mesitornis unicolor
GAAGAGGTGGGGAAACGGGGGTGGTCTCGCTCCCAAACTGGGCTCATTGCCTTCTCCAGGCAAAGCCACCCCCAAAAATGCTTAACTGGGCATCCTCCGCCTGCCACTGGCACTGGGCAGAGCCCTTCGTCAAGATGCCACAAGAGCAGAAACTTTTCCTGCCCATGAACCATGAAAACCACCCAGAAATGACTGAAATATATCTGGGAGCAAACCCCAATGAACAGCAGCAGTGCTTGCATGGAAAATGGTTTAATCATGGCCTTTCTGCCTCTCAGGTGGTGCTGGGGTGGATGTGGGGCAGACAGAGGGTGGCACTCCCAGCCCCACAGGCAGCTCTGGGCAGTGCTGTGAGGCTGCCTCAGTGCTCCCAAGAATAGTCCAGCATTCCTCAGTACAGCTCAATGCTCCCAAGTGCTACCCGGTGCTCCCCAGTACACTCCAGTGCTCCCCAGTAGATCTTAATCCTGCCCAGTGCTCCCCAGTACATCTCAGTGCTCTCCAGTGTTGCTCACAACTCAGTGCTGCCCAGTACTCCCCAGTACAGTCCAGTGCTCCCCAGTGCTGCCCAGTGCTCCCCAGTGCTGCCCAGTTTAC
>NW_010179366.1:0-6068 GCF_000695765.1 Mesitornis unicolor
TGGCTTTTGCTCCTCCTAGCTTCTGCACCTGTATATCTTAAGACTACTGAGACCCTGATCCCCATGGCAACTTGCATACCAGGATCGGCCACAAACTAAAAATGTCTTTTTAACTGAGGTCCTTGCTGAAGTAAGATGCTCTAGTATCAGCTAATCTCTATTTTTCATAATCTCTTGGAGAAACATTCTCCCACCCCATACGTTCTGTATACATTTTAAGTGGTCAGAACATCTTCAAAGCTGGGTAATCAGCTTATTCTTGGATATATTTTTATATAGCTACTCTCCTAACATTCTCTGCTATCTGCAAACTGTCAAGCCCATGAATTCATCAAAATAATAAAAAAAATCAAACTGCTGTCAGAAACCTACACAAAAAAACCTGTATTTGCTATCACAGCAGTATCAGATAAACATACTTCTATTACAGCTTGCATTTGATATATGATCTGTTACTTTAAGAGAAGTGCAATTTCAAACTGTGTCATTCATTAATGCTATATGGTGACTCAAATGCTTCACAGTGAAAACAAAGTCACCTCCGTCACAGGATTACACGTGAGAAATTTCAGGCAGACAGTATTTATGATACAATTAGATGGGTGTCAACTTCCTGCCTTGAAGAGCTGCCTTTTATATTCTTAACAAGGGAGAAATCACTGTGCTGATAAAAAACATCTATCCTGGCATCAGACTTTCAAAGAGTACTTTACTATATAGTTTCTCACATTAGTCTCCTGGAAATATGACAGTGTCACAATAGATGGTTTATGGCCTCAGGGAGAACTAAAATAGCTTATCAGTATTCCTTTCACAGGATTTACAGTTGAGGTGTCAGCCTCCAAACTCCATGCACAAATGAGGGCAAAAGGAAATGTTTTTGTTAGCACTCCTAGAAAGAGAGTTGCCACACCAGTGTCAGGGACACTGGAGAGACTTGAAGTCACAATAATCATTACATGTATTTTTGAAAGCAGTTGGTGATATGTGTTCTGATTCCATTCCTCCTTAGTCACAGACCTCTCTCTAATCACCACCAGAAATGTCTCTTTCAACACAATATATCAAAGCTATTGAGCACTTCAGCAAAGGACATAATTCTATCAGCACTTCCTTACTGAGGGGATTCCTAAAGCAACATTTCTGTCTTTTGATTATTTGTTTTATTAAAAAGACAAAGGAAGCATATGTGAACACTTCTAGGCAGAAATTTAAATACAGAATCAAATCAGAAGGAATATAATTTGCCTGTCAGCAGCTGCTAGACTGCTTCTGGTCCATCAGGACCTCTAATCAGGCCCTTTGGAGCATAATGCAATGGGTCCGAAGGCTTTGTGGACATGTCAGAATCACACATACAAGGGTGCCCGTGCCCATGCAGGGTGACATTTTGGATGACATCTGTTACTGTGACAGAATGGAAAAGTGCATCTTCTCACTCTCAATCACTGCTCATGTGATTTTCTTAAACCTTAAAATATCAAAAAACTCCCAACAAATGCACATAACTTTCTAATAGTATTTTCAAATCTCCAGATGGAAGCAGCATGTGTTTTAACCACCAGGAAGACGTGCAAAAATCCAACTTCTACATGCTGATTTCAGTGTGATGCTACCTGTAGTTTCTGTCCTGGACAGGGAATATCACTATATTACAGGATATCTTACCATCATCCTTGTCAGGTACAATGGTAATTCGAGTGCTTGGGAATTCTGCACCAATTCTTCCACCCATTGGCATGCTCAGCAAAACATCAAAGGTCTCAGCCTCTTCATATAAGGAATCATCTATGATGACTATCCGACACATTTTTTCTCGTTCGTCTTTGTCAAAACGCAGAATGCTGTTGTGATCCTCAGGCCTGGATATGTAGTCAGAGTAAGAAAGTACAGAGCTTGGGGCAGTGCCAGATGCTGTTCCTGTGGCATAAAAGGAAAACAGTCACTACACATACCATCGTTATGATGATCCCCTCACAGAGGCTGAATTTTATTTTCATTATATTTTAATTTCTATTCACTTTTAGGTGGTAAGATGGGCTGAAACCTCTGACAAGGCTACATTGTCCCTGGACAAACTACTTCTGCTATACGATGCAATGCAAGCACATAGCTCTTCAAATTAATTTGCAGTTTTTCAGTCAGAAGGAATATTGTAGTCTATTACAGGAGAGACAGATTGACAAAGGAGACCCTGTAAGGACTACAAATTAACTCTTTTAGTATATTTTATCCACTGAAGATATCCATGAATCAGAAATTAACTATAAACAATAGAATTTCATGAAAACAAATTATTTTTATTCCAGTTCACCTCACCAGATATATTGTTTAGTCTCTCCAGCTGGAAAATAACAATAAAAGCATGAGTGTGTTTATTGTATCGGATATAAACAATAGGAGATTGACAGATAGAGGAAGGAGAAGAATGACAATTAAACAGTATTATTTTATACCAATATTTTTGAGATACAAGCAAATAAAGGACATCCTAGGCAATCACTGCAGAGCTTTCAGTTCTGATCACTTTCAGACATATGGGGCTGCAAATAAATATCTTGTATGAAGATAATAAACACAGATCTTATTCACCTCCCAACAAACAGCAGAAATTTGTAACATGATAAATTTTTATGCTGTATTCAATAATGTAAGACAGATTGCAAAAATGAATATATTTCCAGTTGGGAATGAAGATATTTAGATGGAAAAGTAATTAGTAGAGTTATAAACAGTTTTATTATGCGATAGATGGAACAATTCTTTTTGCTTTCTGTCTCTTTACCATTTTTGCCTTTTTTTTTCTATAGTAGATTCTGTTACCTTGCTGTGTGTAGCAGATAACCATCAGCTCCTGGCTCACATCTCCACTTCTTCTGACTGGAATAAATAATTCACCAACATCTTCTTCAATCATATAGGTTGACTGAGGAATAAATACAGTTGATTCTGCAAAGAACAGACACATTTGTTGTAGATTTACGTAGATTTTATGTAGATTTATGGCCTCATAAACTCACCTGCAAAACAGCCAGGACCATTTTAGCATATTCTCAAATGCAAGAAATAACTCATATTTATGAGCACTGGCACTAAATTTGGAGGCTGAGAGAAGCAGAATTTCTTAGTCCTTCAGAAATGGAAAATAAAATCAGATCTGAATTCACAAGTCCTTACTAAGTAGTCTGTAATGTGACTAATTTACTTAACTAGGATTAATGGTAGAATATAGTGTTGGGAGCATTTGGTCTATATTTTTAGGTCTATATTTTATTATTTCCATAGTATTTAATTAGAAATTGTTAATTACAGAAGTATCAATAGCACAGTTCACACACAGGCAGTGGTTCTGCAAGGCCATTCTTTAACTTACTGCATCAAGATAACATGAAAATCATTTTGCCTTGAAGATGCAACATTGAGCTCTTACTGTCTTACTCTGACTGGGAGATTTGATTACTTACTCTCTGTCTGCACCCCTGTTTTACTGAAAGGAGATCTAGCCAATACTGTCAGTGGAGTCTGGAGAGCAACCTCACCCTAAAATGTATGAGACCAAGGAATGTCAAATTTGTTTTTCAGGGGGGAAAAAAAAAACCACTAAAATGGATTTTAAACACCTTCATTATTTTATAGTCATACAGATTGCTGAGTTTCATGCTGTTATTGGTATTCAGGACCAATTTTGGTTTTGTTCTCTCAAAATCTCAAGAACAAAAGTTAGTTATGCATAGAATCATAAAGCATCTTAACAGCTTCATTAATATGACTGCAACCCCAACAGAATATAATTCTGTATTATATCAAATAAAGTATCAGTCGACTGTACAAAGCAAATTTTTTCATTATTTCAGAGTACTTTGACAAACAATAGTCTGAAAATTGTCATGTGACTTCCAGGTTTTATTTCTCCAACTGGAAAATAGTAGTAGCATGACTGAAGTTCAAAAGCCTGCCTTAAAAATGCTGTAATTCAGGTTTGATAACATCTACACACTTTCACTATTCCAGCAAGTAAAATATTATATGTGAAAATCACCAAACCCCTACCTCTTGGTTTTAAAGTAAAACAGCAAGTAACACCAGAAAAAAAATCCTTTTATTTCTCCTTTTAGAATTAAGGTTACAAAATTAAAATCTCTATCCTTCAAAAAAAATGCAGGAATCGGATTTGTTTTGTTTCCTGTCTCTCTCATAATTATCCAACTAGGGGTAAAATGACACCATAAAAGTTTAACAGACTTTATGAACAACATAAAAGCTCAGAGGAGAGTAATCTACAGCATTGCAGCTAGTATAAGAAAACACACCCCGATGCAGTCTCATTTTGGAATAAAACATTAACTAATGTCCTATACATGAAGGGCTGATACAGCCCTTCAAATAAGCTCACTATTTTGGTGTTAAGACAAAGCATTCAAACAAATGAATTTCAAAGTCTTTTTCACTAGAAGCAGAATAAAACTTTTGATGGTTCCTATTCAGTCAGCATCTGAACTTGTTATATCTTCCACTTTAAAAGATGATTAGGAAACCCAGACCTTCTCCTCAAAGTTCTCTCTATATTTTTCCTGCAGATATTCTTTGATTTGCATTTGTGCATTTGATTTTCTCGTATGCAGCTTCACTTTATGTATAAATATTACAAATTCTCTGGGATTGTAAAAATTTTCTCTTAATATAGGAAATAGAAAAAAACTATGGTTGGCATTAAGAAAACTCAGCTGATTATCTTGAGTTGTGCTATCTCACTGATCACAGAATAGACAGGTTTAACACACTCTCAAGGAAATTCTCTGCCACATACATACTGCTTTTCACATTAAGCATTATTTTTCTTAGTGACTAAATATGGATGTCAGATAACCTCTGGTATAACTACAAAACCTCTGACAGTTTTCTTGCCCAGTCCTCTCCAAGGGTTAATTAAGGAAGACTATATAAAATAATCTGTTGCAGTCATCCAATACTTGAAACATTCCTTAAGGGCAGTTTTGTGTGACCTTGGCAGTACTGTTCTGGAAAGGTTCTTACCATCTCCTGGGTCAATAATTTCCACCACGGATACATCAGGAAATTCCAGAACTGCCATGACAGGCTCAGAAAGAACAATTTGAAAGGACTCAGACTGTTCATGTTCACCATCACTCAAAATCCGTACTCGCCATGTAGCTAAGGTTTGGCCAGGATTAAACTGCACCTGCTTCTGGGCTTTTCCTCTGAAGTCTTTATCTTTCTTGGCAGTACCATCTTTAGTGCTAATACCTGCCAAAATTAGAAATTCAAGTAATTAACAACATCACTTGTAATTTTTCCCTCATTATATCATCTTCAAAAAAAGAAGTTTTAGAAGAATATACTTTTCACAATCTGAAAGCGTTCAAGCCAACTCTGTTAGTCTCTATCAATTTTATATCATTGTCACACACAGAGGTGGAAGCACATCAATTAATATTATGAAAGGAAGCTTAGACAGAATTAGTCAAAGCAAAACTAACTTCTAGAAAACCTAGGCCTCTGAGGTTACAGTTAAGTTTCCATTTCTCTGTAATTCAACCATGGAAGCCCAAAAGGGCCTACAGATTTTTCCTACCCTTTAAATTCTGGATTCTCTTCTGGTCCAGAACATCTAAATAACATGCTGCCTGAAACTCTCAAAAACATTATTTCTCTTAGAATAAAGAAAAACACACCTGGAAAGTTCAGCCTTCAAGGGGAAAGCTAAGGAAAACACAAAGACACAAAGGGGTAAACCATACAGAATAAGGATGAAAGATGTAAAATCTGAACCATTGTGTTCAATCCCACTACAATAAGCATTTTTGAAAATTATCATCCTCTTATTTCAGTGTTTGAATAGTGACAATCATTAAACTCAAGTGAAGCTGAAAACGCAAAGTCATGGGATAACATCCAATACAGCTCATCCCACCAAGACAGCACAGACCTTACAGTTTTGGAACCCAGATTGCTCTAAAATAGTTTTCATTGGTGTTTCCCTCTTCTCCCTTCTCTGCCTGTTTCTTACAAGTGCATTGTTCAACATATTACAACGTATCACCTTTCCC
>NW_010179366.1:6099-18394 GCF_000695765.1 Mesitornis unicolor
TTTCTTGCTTCCTGCTTGTGCCAATACTTTACATAACTTCTTCAGCCCCTTTGGCATCGCACATAGACCAGAAAGGCCAGTAAACATCTAAAACAATATTGTTTATGTTCTTTCCAACTCTGCAATTCCATTTTGCAGGATTAAGGTAGACAGAGGAAAGTTACTCATACTGCTTTTGCTAGATTTTGACTCAGCTTGGTTCAAAAACTCAACTTGAATCCATAGGTAGAAAATTTTGCAAACGTATTTGAAGGATCAGAAGTCAAATCAGAATCTGTTAATCAGTACCAGTAATTCATTTAAACCACACATCCTTAAGTTTATATTTCATTAATCTTTTTTATTCTTTTACTTTCCTTAAAAGAAAAATATTATCAAAGTTAGTTCACTGTTCAAAACAGAGCTTTTTAAGTTGGATCCAGTTAGTTAGTGCCTATAACCCCCTAAATTTCATGCCAAAATAGGTGTCCTAACTACATCTCAATACCTGAAACTCCAATTCTTATTCAGAGACTTACACAGAAACCTCATTTCTAAGCATAAGCTTGTGCACCATGCCAAGGTAAATGCTTACAGTTCTCTGCAAAATCAACTTTAAAATTTAGTGCCTAAGTTGTGTAAGCTCACCATAGTTTTTGACATAAAGCTGTACGAAGATGATGCTCCTTGGTCTAAAACATAGAATCATTTGGTTGGAAAAGACATTTAAGATCATCAAGTCCAACCAAAACCTGTCCAATACTAAACCATGTCTCTAGGCACCTCATCTGTCAGTCTTTTAAATGCATGGTGACTCGACTACTTCCCTGAGCAGCCTGTTCCAATGTTTGATAACCCTTTCAGTGAAGAAATTGTTCCTAATATCCAATCTAAACCTCCCCTGGTGCAACTTGAGGCCATTTCCTCTCATCCTATCATTTGTTACTTGGGAGAAGAGACCAACACCCACCTCACCACAACCTACTTTCAGGTAGTTGTAGAGGATGATAAGGTCTCCCCTCAGATGCACCACTAGGAAGGGAATAGGAACAGATCCAGAAGCTAAAGACAGGTGTGAGGTTTCAAAATGTGATAACACAATCTTTTTTCACCTTTTCACTCCCCAGACACTGCAAACAGCTTTCAACACCTTCTGTATCAGCCTCAGTTGACTACCAACATTGACTAAAGAAAATGAGCCTAATGCTCATAGCTGCTAATCAGACTAGATTACAACAGCCTTCCTGGAAACTGATACATGGTTATTGTCTTTCCAATTGCTACAAATGTATTTTCTCATTACAGGAAAAATAAAATTTGGATATGAACTGTATTCTGTTAAACAAATACAACAGCGGTGTCAAATCAAAGAAAGAAGGACTGGGTCTTTGGTTGCTAAGACGAAAATTAATTGCAGAAGACAAAAAAAAGTGAAAATTTCACCATATAACTGAAGGAATCATACTTAGCATAACAAAAGATTCTTGCTTTAATAAATAAACATACTCCTTTGAATATAGCTTGCTTAGTATCAAATACTAGTAAAAGGATATAACTGTATTGATACATTTTTTCAACTAGATGGCCAGTGATTTACAGCAGCAATTGATAAGGCTAAAACTGAACTTACTTATAAAAGAGGTTTCTCCCAGGTAACCTCTTCGTTTAAGAGCAATGTCAAGATATTTGGAGTCTTCATTTACTAAATGATACTCCTTTTCTAAGGAGATCCATGCCCAGTTTAGGCGAAAATGTTGATTCTTCAGCTTATTGCCTCCTGCAAAACAAAATTATAAAGATATTAATTACTCTTTTTTGTGAAATACTACTTAATCTTTAAGTAGTAATGTAGTTTAATGTAACTTGTATCCTGGGCAAAATACATATATAAGCTGGACATTACAATCCAAAGATTTTAAATATTTAAAATGAAGAAATGAAAAGTAAAGAACTCAACCACGATATATTGGTACACATAGGTATAAATTTTACGTTAGATGCATACAAACTAGTCCCATTCATTCTAGGCTATGCTAATTTATTTTTTTTTCAAAGGAAAAAGAACAAAGATTAATCAAAATATATTTGGGATGCCCTTTTTAGAAATTATAAAAGTTGTGCATGAGCCAAGTTTCTGCAGAATTGTGTTGGTATTTCCAAACACCACACAACATAGGACATAATGCAGAACTTCCTTGATATGATCAGATAGCCAGAAGCACTGGAAGACCCTTATCTTCCTGAGAGACTGGAAATGATACCTTCTCTCTTTTAAACTGCATTTACCCATGCAGCCTGCTTCTAAGACTCAATATTTTCTTCACTAAATTGAACAATTTCTGTTTTCATTAGTTTTGAATTTATGAATCAGCACTCTATGATTTTAGGAAGGACTTTCATACCTTATTAGTAAATGTTTTCAACAAGAAATTTACAGTACAGTTTCTTTCCATCTGTTAACTCAGTTTCCACAGTAAAAAGGCATTTCTTGTCAGTGTAGGGATTCTCAATACCACAGATAAAAGGGAATGACAAATCAAGTTCCATGTATCATCCAATTGGATGTGTTTGTTACTACTCAGGAGAATCCTCTAATTTTCATAGCAATAATAAAATAACCTGTTTAGCTCACTGAAGGCAGATGCAACTGTCTTCTGGAACGTTGGCGTGTATGAGAGGCTGTAGTCTGATTTCTTTCCCACAAGGTGCTGCTACAGAACAAGGATTCCTCAGGTAATGACTGAAACGTGCAGGGAATTCCCTTTAGAAATTAACACCTCTGTACACAACTCAGTGAGTAAAGTAACTTCTCTGAACAGCAGAGAAACATATCTAAGTATTTTGGTTCACTCATAGCTCTGTGAACTGGAGGAAGAGTCCACTGAACTCTTGGACTCCAATGGACATTGGTTTTGCCCTTCCAGTTTCTACCATTCTATTACTTGAAAAATTAGGCAGCTCTTCCATATGGTTCCACTCTGTTGTAGACACAGGCACACAAGCTACAGCTTACTTACACATGAGTTTCTAACATTTCATCTCTAGTGTCTTAAATAGTTCAACCTTAAATGCAATCTATATGTGCACATAATTACTGAACATATCAGAATTACAAGAGGAAAAAACCCAGCTGTTAAAAAGGAACAGTTATACGGAGAAATTTCAGCAGCCAACTACCGAACTAGTTCATTCCTGTCATTGATGCTATGGAAAATGTTGAACTATACTGAGTTAGAAACTTAATGAGAGGATAAAACTTAGGAAGCAAAAAGCACAAGAAACGCAGTATGAAAGATTTAACATCGTCTTAATTCCACATATTTCTTGCTTTGAGCAGTTTCTTTCTGTTTTTCCTTAGAGTAAAACAAAACAAAACAAAACAAGAAAATATTATTTCCAGGGGGCTTCCAGGAATCCTTCAATTCTACTTCAAGACCTACTTCTGCCCCTGAAATATATATTGTTTACCTTTTAGAATGGGCATTTCTAAAACAATCAGATTTAGAATTTTAAGAGAAGAATACAGATATTTTAGATCTTGCTTTCTTCACTTCGTGCTTTTTTTGTTTAAAAGAAATGTTTTCTAAATTATACAAGCCATTTCACAGTCCAATGTCACACAAAGAATAAGACCAATGTTGTTGTTGTTGTTATTACTACTGCTATTACTATTGTTACTTTTATTATTACAGACCTCTGACACAATAAAGCAGGAAGCATATGATACATCTTATCTAACTTCAGGTATTTATTTTTGGTCTAGAAATCCTAAATTGCCTTCATACCCAAAACCAGTAAAGAGGCATTTTGTAAGGCTATGACTTATTTTAAGCATCTGTTTTGGAATTACATTAGCTATGTCTCAAAATATGCAGAAACACAGGCATTTTTCCTTAGCAGCTGTTAAAGGTGCCAGTTGTGACCCATTAGGCTGTAGACATTTTTATTACACTTATCTAATGCTGGGTAAGATGAATTCCACTATGCCTGAACTAGATGAAACCGGGCCTGTTCTGCAACACAGTAGAGCCAAACACCGTGCAAACGTAAGGTCTGTAAAGAATATTAAGAGTATAGCTTTCAGAAATTCTAAAATATCAGAAATAAAATTGCACATGCCATCTTAACTTGGCTCCCTATTAAATTAATTATCTTCCCTACAACAATACTTCTACAGGTGAATGAATTTTGCACTGTTGACCATCACTTCCCCAGGGCTTAGTCAAACATTTGCCTGAGAGGGAAGTAATTAAGGTACTATAGCTCAATGACACTTTTGCTTTTGTTCCTCTTCCAGGCAAGTGCTTGTAATACAAATGCATCAGAAGTTCGGAGGGGGAAGCCATTATTAGAATGCTTTTAAAACTAAACAATAGGAAAGAGAGTTGTAATGAGGTAAATACAAAGTAACTTTTCTTGTATATCAATAAGACATGGTTGGCAAGACATTGTTGTAGTGATGCATGAAAACCCGTTTCATGAATTTTGCCAGAGTGCAGCAGTGCTAAATCAAAAGATGCTAGACAGGACATGGTGTGGTAAGAAATTCACAAGAAATGAGACTGCAAGAGTTGTGAGACACAGTCAGAAACTTTGTAAGGAGCTAAAGCTAAGGATCTAGAGTAAGGTGGGTCACAAAGTGACTTCATGATGGTGACTTTGTGACTGGCTGAGGCTGCTGAGGACAATACCCTCTGAAAAGGTTTGACAAGTGAAAGATGGATGTCACCTAGAATCAGTCTTCACAGGAGTTCTGTCAGTAAATTGGTCACGTGTCAGAGAACAGTGATATATTATTTTGTAATAGGTCATCAAACCAGAAATTCCTAGAAAGATCAAGTCATTCTGTAACTCCATTTTCAGTTACTAAATAAGTAATAAATGAGGAGGGGGAGGAAGACTTGGTCAGTAAACCAGTTAAAGAGAAAAATACTAAAATGTATATTTCCATTTAAGCATTTATCTTTCTAACCATGCTGCTCAGATATCTTTAAAAAGACATAAAACCTCCGTAAGAAATACAGATTACATTGTCAGAACTTTCTATCATGACACAAAGAGCTCAGAGAAGGAAAGAATCAGTTCAAATTCTTTCCACACATCACTGAGCTATGTGAAGATAGTATAAAATATATCTCTGTCATTAAATCATGTCTCTTGAGTACCAGCGACCTGAAAGGCACTCCATAAACAATGTCTGATTGTAGCTTTGCTGTCCCTAGGAACTACTCCAGAACTCTAATTCATGAACAAAATCATACAACTACACCACAGTCTTCACTTATTGACACAAAGGAAATGGATGTATCTTGACACAGATATTGGCTTCCCCACACGGTATCCATGGCATAATCAGAGATGAATCAGCAAAAGAGTGCCTAATCTGAATAACCATAGCCACACAGACTCATTATGTCCACAAAATATGAGTCTGTACAAACACAGCTGCCTGGTACCTGTGGAACGTTATGGTGCAAGATATCTGCTCTCTTTAGTCATTAGGTGAGGTTGTTTAATGGGAAAAAAAACCCAACAACTTATAAATTCTTTGAGGGCAAAGAAAATACAACAAACACAAGAAAGAGAGAGGGAAAAAACAACCAGTAAATAAAGCACTGAGAAAGAGGTGTTTCTTTAAATTTTTTACTATTGGTCTTTTCTCCTTTTTCTTCTTATTTTGCTTCCTAAACAGACTGCAAAAGGATCTTAACAAGGAGAACCAGAGCAACTGTGAAATATTAACAGTCCACCTATAATTCAGGAATGGCATAATTAAAACCATAGCAAGCCATCTCAACAAATCATGTTTCCTCCCTCTTCTTCCAGCTCTTCCAGGTTCTGTTACTGCTTGCTGATTTGTTTGCTGTCTATCTGCAAGAGCTGCAGTCTTTCTTCTTCAGTTCAAAATATTTGACCCTACTGGGTGCCTCATTCAGACGGGGTTACTGAAGTCGGCACAGCTCTATCCTTCTCCTTGCTATGGATCTCAGTGCAGCGGGCACAAGAAGCATCTGAAAAAGGAAACCCCCTCCTGAACTTGAGTTCAACCTGCAGAGAAAACAAAGACACAGAAAGAGGCAAGAAAAGGGAATTGTCCATCTTTAGACATCTGTTCCATTTTTTTTCATCCTCTGATTAGCCTTTTTCTGTGCCAAGCCAACTCAGTTAATATATACCAGGATAATGTTACCTCAACAGTTATCACAAGTTAATTCTGATGTGAAATGTAGAAATCTCAGTCCCCATTATTTAGCCATGAAGATCCCTGAGCACTTCCTGAGTTTTCTGATCCCTGCACTATTTGCTAATCATTATTCATGGTTTGTATAAATGTGGTTTTTGCCAGACTAGAGAAAGAACAGATAATCTTAGGTGATTCTGCTAATCAGAATAAATATAGAGAAGATACTATATGTTCAGCTCAAGACATATAGTTTCAACAACTGTAATTTCCCATACTGTATCACAGTCCCAGTGCATTCTAGCTCCAGGTTAAAAAGGTGAAGGTCTCAAGCAAATTTTTTGTCTGTCAAACTATTAAGAAAACCCCATCTATAAAGAGGATAATAAATGTTCTTTATTCACTGCATTGGAGCAGCACATCATATGCTATTCCAAGTGCTACGATCATTAGAAAAGGCACAGCCTATAAAACTGCTTTAATTTCATACAGAAAAACTATTTGCAGAAGTGAAACACATAAAATGTAAAATATGTCATTAGAATGTTTTGAATTTACTTCAATAATGCATAAGCTAATCTAATAATTTTATCCAATCAGCAACTCATTAAAGTGCTTCACTTTGTAAGTCTCTTTCAAATGCAATATAATGGACTCAAATCACTAAAATAATTTGCTGAACTCTGAACCCTTCTGCACTCTCTGCCACTGTAACTGAATATATTTGCAGAACAAACCAAACCAACCCCCTAAACTAGACCCTAGTGATTAGGGACTAAAACAATGCTTTCTCTGACTTCTCATGAGAAAACACACACTTCCCAGCATTATGGACTTGGCTTGCCTGGAGTGTAATTGCTGGTATCCAATGAACTGCAGACAGTTTCCATCTTTCAGTAGTTTCTGTAACTCTTTTTTGCTTCTGTTTTATGTCTTTCCCCAAGAAACAAGTTGGAATGGCTCAGACTAAGCAAGTGCTTGAAGTCACGTAACAGAAAAAAATATCTGAGGAATACTGTATAGTTGCTTTGCCACAAAAAAGAGTAGGGGAAGTGAGAAAAGACACATGAGTATAAAGGCTAGCTAGTGCACATTAAATTTTGATCCTTGTAAAACCCAACTAAGCATAACTAAGGATGTCTCTGAGCACAGTCTGGAGATTCATGCTGGGTTAATTTAAGGAATTCCCCATTCAAGTCTATGCCCAGCTCTTTTGCAAGAGATTAACCAGATTCTGATTAAGAGATTAATCAGATTTTCATTTACAGAAACTATGGAAACAAACATGCACCGGTTCTTCAGTCAATGCATTTCATAGCTTTAAAGTAATTTCAGTTTAAATCAGCTCAATACAAATTAGTTCACCAAGAGCCAGGACACCTTCACCCTATTGGCTGTACCAAGAGCTGTTGAGCCTTCAAAAAGCAAAGCAGATAGAGAAACCCAGGTTGAATCACCAAAAGAAGATACTGGGGCACCACATGTGTTTGAAAGCCTTTATAGGTATGAAGTGGTTAGCTTTGCAACTGACTTAATGGAAATCCAAAACATCCACTTGCTGTTTTGAGATTCTGTGCTGTAAGGAAGGGATTATCTCTGCAGGATACTGAATGCTTCCCACTTCTACAGCTCCAGTGGTGAATATGTAAATAATTTCATACATTCAGGTTACTACTGAAATACTACTAATTGAAATGCTTAAGCACATACCAATGTGTGCTGCTGAATCATTGTTCATAACAGAAGTGAAAGACATTGAGCTACCCTAAAAGTTCTTAGCAAGACTGAACAAAGTAAAATTGGAGAAAAATTACTCAAATCACTCCTCTTCATCCTCAAAATGCCAATCCCTAAAAATCAAAGCTGTTGACAAAAAGACTGATTTTCATTAATCTCTTTACTGAAAATATTGGTAGAGAATAAATCTTGAATTTTAATAATTTTCTACAATTCACCTGCATTAAGTCTTTTAGCTAGATATACCTGTTCATATTAACATTATAACATATTCTAAAATGATGAAAGTGACCATATCAGGAAATACTACAAATAATAACCTGGAGCTATGCTGAATGCACCTGATTTTGGCCAGCAATTGAGGTCAAGCATGCACCAACAGGATGTTGTTGGGAAGGCAGACCCATGAGAGACTCTGGGTACAGCAGGCACATGCCACAGTTGTTATACTGAATTTATGAGACAACAGAAAAGGAAGCAGAGGAAAGACTTTATTTTGCCCTGATGCTGTTTCTAAGGTGCCAAATATGAGAAGACAAAATAGGAAACCAAAGCAAAAAAATTGCCCCCTGTCTCATGGTTCGTATCGCCTTCTTTGCCAGGCGCTTATCAGTTATTATTTTAAACTAATCAGCACATAGCAATCACTGCTGATAGCCTTTATTTGAAAGTGATAAGGGACAAGAAAGAAAGTAAAATGTTTGGGAGCTTACCCTCCCTTCTGGAGAACTAACTCATGTAAACAGATTCAAGAGGAAACAGGACAAAACCAAAACCAGGGGGATGTAGTTGACAGCTATTGAACATAATGTCCCGCTAGACCCAGAAAACAGGGTATCAGGAGGTAGGGGTGACTGCAGAAAGCTCTATTAGCAGCACTTTGTTCTCAGAAGTCTTTGTTCTTATTGTAGAAATAATACCTTATTTTGAAATGATGGTTTATGTTACTGCATGTTGGATAAATAATGACCACTGCTTCTCAGTAGAAGACAAAATAAAAATCAGGAATCAGTGAAAAATCAGTTCCTGTGAATAACCATTACTGGCAAAACACAGTATGCTTTTGCTCAGGTCCCAAGGCACAGGAACATAAATAACTGGCTCCTATTTCACAACAGGTGAAGACAAAAGACCTGCCACTTAAGGGTGGGACTCATGCAACCTAATTCTATCATTTAAAAGACCTATGTTTAATTTAATCTAGCTGTCTAGGCACAATGCATGGAAAGGACCGTGTCTTCAGAAATTCCAGGTACGCCTGATATAATGAGCTGGATTACCCTCTGGAAAGATTTGGCCTACCCCACTGAATATAAAGGGAGAGTTTTCAACCCACCAGCCTAGATAGCTAATGTTTAGGTACCAAAAATCTGAAGATGCGATTTTCATGTATGCACAGAGGACAGTCTTGAGAAAACTCAGATACAACTAGTCCTGAAACATAATATGGTAAATTTGCAAATGCAAACACTTTAAAAAGTAAGCTGTGCAATATTTTAAAATAATAACGAAAGAAATCTATTTGGTTTATAAGAATTATTCTTTTATTGAAAAGTTATTTCTGTGTTGTCATTAAACTAATTAGCACTTTGTGTAGTCACAAACTAACCTTGTACCAGAGAAATAATTTAAACTTCCTTGTAAGTAGTAACAGAGAAAACCCAAACATACCACTCAAGCTGTCATGTCTGTAATTAAACAATGCCCATATTACCTAAAGCAGAATACCTCTTCCTAAGGATCCACACCCTGCACCTCCCTCTGAAGGAAAAAACACCATCTGGATTAGTAAGGCTTCATGTATGCATGGCCTGCAGCAGTAAGGAAATTTATTAGATCTCTGGCAACGTATTCTTAAAATAAACTTAATCGTCTTCAGGTCTCTGCTTTCAAATTTCTTTTGTGGCGCCAGACAACTTCTCCCAAAAAAACAGGCTCCAGTTGAATCGAAGCAAGGTTCATTTCCTTGTCTCACAGAATAACGGGTTTAGCTCCACTAGCTTAGTTCCTGCCCCATAAGGGACTTTCTTCTGCTTTATACCTTCAAAGCAGTGCTACACACATATTAGTTTGTAAAAACTACTGTCATTTTAAGGCCTAACCAGATAAAGTGTTGAATTTGAGAATCATCGGGTATTCTCAGCCTCAGTCTTTAAACTAATAACAAAAGAGCACTGTGACCTCAAAAATTAAAGATATTCCAGTAGAATGGGAGCCAGGAGTAATACACTTACAATCAAAATATTATCTCACTTAATATTGTAGTATTTTAAGAAATTAATTTATTCTGGGAAAAGAATACACCAATTTCCCTTTCTAAAATCACATTTTAATTTAGACCCTGCCATTTCAAACTCCTTCATATGCACCCAATATTTCAATGCTTGCAATATCATTCTCATGCTTAAAACGGGGGCACGTGAATGGGTGCTATCAGAAACTGAGGCCTCCAATTTTTCATAATGCATTTTAAATTGGTATTTCTCTCAAATTGGCAAATTTCCTTTGAAGTAGTAATTAACTTCTAGTTCTTAACTTTAGAACATTTTACTGTAATTGTCGAATGCTGTTTTTGCAGAAAATTCCCCTCCATTTCAGACAACAATCCAGACTCATAAATTTCAAATTTTACAGCCTTAAGAGGAAAATGTATGCAAGGGGGGTTAAAGAGTTTGTTGTTAATTGCAAAACCTACTATAAACAAAATGGGATAGCATTTCCATTTAGTCAACTTGACTTCTTGCTGTAATTACTGAGCACCTATAGAAAAACTCTTATTTTAATTCCATGTCAAAGTAATTGAACTGTTCTTATTTATTAAGAATTCACTTCCACAGACATGAATTTTGGTTCCTGTTCTGTTCTGGCAATGAAACAAATAAAATGCCCGAATGACTGGAGGAAAGCAAATGTCAGGGAGGTTCATTTAATATTTATGTATAATTAATTTCAGAGTAATTTTACCAGGTAATCTCAAATACTTAACTTTTAATATTATTTGATCAGAGAAGCACCTTTGTGGTGCTTCTGATTCTTTTTAAGCTTTGCCAAAGCTATAACCTTTGCAGGTGATTTAGTCCTGCTCAAGAAAGACAGAGTAAAAAACTGAAAACATAACAAAATTGTTGATACGGACAAGGACAAAAGAAGTTTCCTTTTTAAATCACACTAACTTTGCCTTAAGACAAGCTTGTAAAATGGTGTTCAAAGATGTTAGTTCTGCTGAGGAACTAAATATTTTTGCATTTATGTATTATTTTTTATATATAATGACAAGTTTTTTAGCATTACCTGAGGCCTATCCTATGGAACATAATTGTATATTCCTACAACAGGAATTGTATTTCTGTATTCTTCTTTTATCTCAAATTCCTATACTGCAGTCACAACATATATTGCAATATGAAAAAAATAAATAAATTTGGAGAAGCAAAAAAATTCCTTAAAATACTCAAGTCAAGATGCAAGAAATCTGTTTAAATATCAAAATTAATTATAGGAAAATACTCTTGAAATGAAGAGCAGGATTGAAACTTCAGAATAATATGATCACTGTGAATTTCCCAGGAGAGCAGCCTGGGCTCAACAGACATAAAGCAGAGGAACAGGGTACAGAAGTGACTGTGAAATTATGACAACTCAATCTTGATAGTACATTGCTTCCAACACATTACTTCTCTCTCTTTCTCTCTGCATATGCATATAATCTTCATCTATGGTTTGAGATAAGTACTTAATGTAAATGAAAATAATCAGTAGAAAAATCACATCTTTAAAATTTAATTTATGTTTTTAGCATGCAATCGACTTTAACGACTAATTCACATTTCAGATATTCTCTGTCTTAAAGTATTAGCAGAATACTGTGAAGTCTTGATAAGTGAAGAGGCATATTTACATAAAAATCCCTTTTTAATAGGTTTGGCAAGAATCTGTTTGGAAATTACATACTGACCCTCAAATACCAAGGTATGTTTTTTGACCTGCCAAGTTGTAGTTTATTTGGCATCACTCATGCTATTGGAAAATCGTTGGTCATGATTTCCATGATCAAATCCAACCCTTCAGCTTTTTCCCAAGGGCCAGGGAGGCAATGTTTTTGTGAATTCAAGTCCAGCTCCCACTGGATCTGCTTTCTATCACAGACAGGCAGGTGAAGGCCTGGGTATCTGTGTTCTCAATTTTACATTTTTTGGCTTATATTTTGTTCAGAAGTGTGTGGAGGTGTGACCACAGCAATTTTAACATACCAGCTAGCACAAATACTTCTCAGTTTGAAAGGAAGGTGTTTCCCAACCTTCCTTGAAAGGGAGATGCACCTGTCAGGACACGACCTCAGCCTCCCCTGTGTCACCCACTGCAGCTGATGGCATCATTGACACAAAAACCAGAGCGGTT
>NW_010179366.1:18425-30975 GCF_000695765.1 Mesitornis unicolor
TGCAACTGGTGGCACCTGGGAAGCTGCTGGGAAAGCTCCTCTCGCCTCAGCCTGCAGCAAGCAATCTGAACAACGCTGTGACACAGTGCCAAGCTCTCATCGCCCACCTCCTCCTTTTGCCTGGAGATGTTAGACTTGTCATTTTTAACTGATTTCATGGCTGTTCAAAGTATTTCTTTTCTTTCCTCTACTAAATCTGAGAATACCCTTGCTACATGTTAGCTACTACTCCTTGTAGTATGCAGTGACATGTCGGAGACTGAGGTCCGTGGACTTTGGGAGGTTCATTTTGCTGTGAACACCAGAGAACCCCAGGGACCATAAAACTGTGAAGAACAGTGGATATAGCAAAGATGGGAGGGCAAGGCAGAAGTCACAAGGTGACAAAGCCCATCATGTGCTCAGTGAGACTAATAGGACATCCCAGATTGAATGAGCCTGGGCAGCCCTCCTGCCAGATAAATATAGATGGCTACTGAAATCCTTACAGCTAATGATTGCCATTGAGCTACCTGTGAAAGCCTCATTGTTTAGGAAGATTAGCTCTTCCCGGATGTCTTTCAAGAATACTTCTTTCTCTTCTTACCTTAATTATAGAAGAAAATTAAGGATTTATTTAGCAGGATTGATTAATGTGAGGTGCATATGAGTTAGATGCCTAAATTACACTGACTGGATTTTTTTCTTTGTTCTGTAGGACTGAACAGGTGTAGATGTCAATTGATTCAGCACAAGAAGATGGGATGGCAAACATATTAATCTTCACACAGATAACTATGCAATATATAAAATGCCACTGATTGCTGGGCCACTGCTTGACACCTCTGGGAAAGAGGTATATATCTGAGCCCATCTATGAAAACTGTGACCAGTTGGGCAGGTTGAAAGCCATCCACTGCTGATCCGCCTATGCAAAACAATCTATGCCATATGAATGGACACATATTAAAGAAAAATATGGCAGTGATTTCTTATCTGTTTAGAGACAAATCTGAAAAGTTATGTGATACATAACAGTTTCAATCATTCTAACATTTGCCCATGTAACTTTAGTCACACAAATGCGCAGACCTCTGTTAAATCAGATCCTGGACTTCCTACCTGTTACAGGCTTCTCTGTGCTCAAGAAACTTTCCTGCTTTAACTATTTCAGAGAAGCAAGATGGCCTTCTTGTCACTCAGAAGAGTGGACTTTAGCCTTGAGCTTTCCAAAGAAGCACCTACTATGTCACCCGTTTAAGAATATCATTTGTCTATGTAGACCTCAGTCTCCTGCTTTTCAAAGAGGAAAAATATTACTAAACTTGTTTGTAAAGTCCAACAGATAAAAATGGTATTAAACATCAGTACATAAAACATGGCCTTTATTATTAAACTGTAATTCTGTCCCTCTCTCTGCCCCAATCTAGCAAGTGCAGTTATATCCACTGAAAGTGCTTATCAGTTCAGGTTATCGACAGTAGTTCCACCTATTCTTGTATATCCATTTATCTTTTAATTATTTTATTCTTTAGGTATCTATCATATCAGAAGAGAAGGTAAAACAGTAGTAGAGTAACCTTACTGTCTCTCGCCTTGCTTTTAAAGTTCTCTAGTCCAAACTCACCCAGTCTTCTCCACTCCACACCATAAGACATCATGCTCCGTACAAAAAGCTGGGGGAAGGAGGAAGCGGGGGGATGTTTGGAGTTATGGCATTTTGTCTTTCCAAGTAACCATTATGCGTGATAGAGTCCTGCATTCCTGGAGATGGGTGAACTGTTGGGAAGTAGTGAATGAATTCCTTGTTTTGCTTTGCTTGCATGCACAGCTTTTGCTTTACCTATTAAACTGTCTTTACCTCAGCCCAAGAGTTTTTTCACTCTTACCCTGCCAATTCTGTCCCTCATCCCACCATGGAGTGAATGAGAGAGGGACTGTGTGGTGCTTAGTTGCCAGCTGGAGTTAAACCACGACAAAAGCTCAGCCCTGTCAGAATCAAAGCTTCACCACTTTGATGCTCTGCCTGCTGACAGCTGATTCCTGAGCTGGTTTGTTAAGCTCTGTCTTGAGTAGCTCCATAAGGGATTATGTTGCTCTGTAGATGGAAAAGGTTTATTTTTGGCTAGTGGAAAATAAATGAGGAGGGTAGATTTTATCTTGGGTTCTTGCACTGTTTTTCTGCAGTGCACTCTACAGGTTGTAGGATACACTTGTCTCTCTTTTTCCTACTCATCTGTGGCCATAGAAACCATTTCCTCTCTGGTCTGTCATCACATATCCTTCTTGTGGTAAATACAGTAACTGCTGACACAGAGATATAATACAGGCCAAGTCATCCAACAGTTATTTGGAAGGTTTCTTTTAACGTTATCCAACAACTAGAGACAAGGTGGGTTGCCAGCAATAAGTGTCAGACAAATTTCACAGCCAGTTTTCACAGCAAGGTGCTCACAGGGCACTGCTTTCTCTGAGTCACATTTTGATAAGCAGAACAGCAGTTATTTAAATGTAGTGGAGAACAGGGTGGCAAAACTCATGGCATAGAAGTGGGCCTGGAGCTCCATTCACACTATGGTTAAACTTTTTCTAAGTGATCTTGGAGCAGATCCACTCAAAAATTGCTGGAGAATGAGATTTGTACAGTATACTGTGTGGAAAATTATAACCTTTTAGGTAAATTCTTTGCTCCTTTTCCAAGTGCGCAACAAGATCTGAATAAAAAAATGTTATGTAGGAATGCATGGAAGTTTTGCATAACAACATATTGACTTGCACTACATGTAAGTATTACTCCCAGATAGATATATACAATGCTGGAAATATCTCAGAATAACATTGAAAGTTTGAGCATATCCATTTATGGCTATACTATATTTCAACTTTCAAGTAAACATGTGGTTGCTTCTTAAATCCCGTAGTGCGGAGTGAGCCTGGCATTATAACCAGCTTTCTGTTCTCCGAGTACTAGTATATAGACTGCAAAAGCCGCCTTTGAGAAAACGCCTAGTAGAGAATACTACTGTACAGACATAACATATAACTCCTTACATCTTGAGTGAAGCTGCCATCTATGCAACAGTTTATGATAAAAGAGATGGTGAAAAGAAGCTATGGCAAAATCAGTGCTCAGTGACAAAATAATTAAGGAATTTCATTAATAATACTGATTTGGCATATCAAGCATTTTTCATGAGTTCTGAAATACATTTAGATTGTTTGTTTCAACTAGGTAGCTATTTAGCAATCATCACCTGGCAAGCAGGAAGGTTGACTTCATTTTAGCAAAGATAAATCACTGCACATTTTAGAACTAACCAAATCCTCAAACACATGTTTTATCATCTGTTCTGTGTTTCCCAAAGATAGCATAGTTTGATGTTACATGGAAAATAATTTCATCTCAATGATGGTCTTACCTGCCACTTTTCAATATAAAACAACTATTCTGCAAGGAACTATTAAGACTGTTCACTTATTTTGTGTACATATTGTATAATACTTACATTTTTTATACTCACTCTCTTCAGAACTTTTTTCTACCTCACATTTGACTGTCTTTCAGACTGACTTTAAATTTTACTTTCCTCCGTAATTCTTAGTGTTGATCTGATAAAATTGATTTGGACTTCATTCAAAATGCAGCTTCCTCAGTAGCTTTCAACAGTATGCCAGAAGATCATTTTTTCAGAGCAGTAAATCACAATAAAATGTGACACAAGAAAGGAATCTTAGGGGTGAAATGAAAACCATTTGAAAAAACAGAGTAAGTTTGAACAGGAATTAAAATAATGGTTTCCTCTATCAGTTTTGGTATTAAAAGAAAATAAGAAGGAATAACTAATACATTTTTGCCAAATATAAATGCCTGCTTACACCAAATCAAATTTGATAACAGAATATGCCTCTTCACTTAGTGTTCTAGCAAATCCACTGCTTGCAAAATAGAAGTCACATTAATACAAATAGTGCAAAACTTACTGTGGATTATTCCTGTAAATTCCCAAATGCTCTCTGCAATCTAATATTTAATACTATGGATAAGAATTTTTTGACAATGGTTGGCATGCAAGTCAACCTTTATAATTATAAAGTTAGCAGTAAACAAGTATCTTGCAGAAATTTCATTAAAAAGTTTTAAAGAACAAATCATAATGTAGCATGGTGGAAAGAGAACTAAATCTGATATAATGGTTAGATAAAAGGAAATACACTGTAACAATGCTTTGAATGCTATGTAATAAATATAATTTAAATATATTTTTACAATATTTTTTATTTCTGAAATAAAACTGAAAATATATTTGCTTAAAAGAATTTATTATCAAAGCAGTATAAGATCTCTGAAACACAAACTAAATAACAATCTGTATTTAAGTAAGCATCATCTATCAATGAAAAAACATGATCAATGAGCATAATGTTTAAAAGATTACTCAGTTTTATACCTTCAAGTACCCATAAGATTTTTTATCTTCTCCTCCCATAAAGTAAGAATCCCAGAAACACTTTATGTGAAATTTGAAGTCTAGATAGCAGGTTTTATGTGTTAAATATACTGAATTCAGCATGAAAAAATGTTCAGCTTCTTATAATGGGAAAAACATTTTGCATCCTTTTATATCTGTTAGGTGCTATGCCCAAACATTCATTCCCTCTCTTCACCATAAAAAAACAATAGGAATGACAGGCAGCGGGAGGCATAGTGTCAGGGAATTTGCTTGAGTATTCTTCCCTTTGCTGCAGAATTTGATTGCAGAAATGTTATATCTGAGTCAATACCAAAAAAGTTTTAACACTTTAAGTCAAGAAATTTAGAGTATTCGGGTCAATAAGAGAACAGTATGTGAAAACTTCCATTATCTCCCCATGAAATCTAAATGGTGTGTCAAGCAAACAGCTTACAGTACTTAGAGCTCTTTCATAGACATACACAACAAGGTATAAATCTGTTGACTGTAGTAAGTAAAATATTTATAAGCTTTAACCTTTGCCAGAATATTTTTATTAACAGGAGATGAAAAATTATAAACATTTAGGGTTTAGAGAATATAATTTCTACAATTGCCTTCATTCCTAGCATTTCAGCACAATATTTCAAAAGCCAGTGAACTCACATTCAGCATCCATTTCCATGGTTTGAATCTGCCTAATAGGCAGTGTGAAGTTCAATTATCAGCAAACAATGCAGTATGGCTACTAATGTTAACACCAATGTATTAAGGATGATTTGTGTGAAACACAAATAATATTATTAATGGTAAAGAATTGTACAGCTGATATGTACAAAAGATTAACATGACATTTTTTGACCATGCAGATCTACATTTTTCATGTATGTATTGGGAAGATTCTGGATTTCTTCCCAGCAGCTACATATCCTATATTTTTAAGAAGCCATATGCATTTCACCTGATAAACCAAAGCCCACTTTATTTGTACGTTGTTAGATTTAAAAAGAAAATTGAGATGCACCACTTTCATGGAATACTTAATATGAGATCTGATACATGTAGGACATAAATATGTCCCTACACCACAAGTCTCTTTCTCTCTCTTTCTCTCCGTATATATCTTAAACAAGAGAATTACATACGTATATGTGTCTATAGATACACACATACACACGCACAGAAAGGCTTATATAGGAATTCATAGTACCTGAACACTTCGTTAACATCTCATTGAGTACAACTGCATTCACTCCATATTTTAAATCAATCTCATTCTGCAGCGTAGCTGTAGCAAATTCATTAAAATGAAGACATGGTCCATATTTTTTGTGCTGCTCTGTCACTACAGAACAGCATGCATATCTATACCAGATACTGACCAGTGAGATGCAATTTGTAACAGCAACAAAAATGTGAATAAATATGCTCACAGTGCTACAGCCACAGAAATCTACCACTGTTTTAATGCTCATATTATGCATTTGGATTTATTTTTCATTTTACAAAAAAATCAAGTCCTTATTCAGAGCTGCAAGAACCTATGTAACAGGCTGAGGATTAATTCTCTTTAGCTGCTTGAAATAAATAGATATTACGGGTTATAGTAATAATAATACTGTTATGGATAATAATAATATGGATAGTGATAATATTTCACTGTATGAAGCAAAGTGAAATATACAGCAGATCTCCAGAGTCATGTTTTATGTATGAACAGTTCCATTCAACCTGCCTCCCACTACAATCTCTATAGGGAGCGACTCCAAGTGCGATTCCCCGTGAACAGAATCCCACAGCCCTCACAAGAGAAACTAGCTCATACAGTTTCCCAAGACTCACTATTAAAACTTTCCATTCTGCCAGTAAATCAAGACCTGGCACACTGTTCTTGAGAGGAAAAAGTATACTGTTTCCTCCCAACACAGTAATGTCAGGCAACCTCTCCTACCTTCGATAATGCAGTTAAAAGTTGGTGTAACACACTGAGCTGTCATATCCTATGACCCAGACTTTCATTGGGAGAACGTCAAGCCTTTGGGCTGAGTGCTATTAAGCCCCTGCTGGTTCCACATAGCTTGACTCACTAGAAACACCCTAATAAGTAAAGAGTTTGTGGAGAGTAATGTTCTGGCATAAAAAACCAACCAACCAACCAACCAACCAACCAACCAACCAACAAACAACTTGATGGCTATCCCAAGCAGAAAACTTTTCAGTGCCTATGGCATTCCTTTAGCTATTTTCTCCACTGAACTGATGTACTCATGCAACCCTCTACTGGAACAACACTACTTAGGCCTCACCACAGAGGGCTTTGCTGGGTGAGTATACATAGCTCATAATTGTAACCACAGCCCAAATCCTTACTTGCTTACAAATGGTCTAGATTATAGACCTGCTGGTTCTAGTAACCAGTTCTCTTACTGTTCTTCCCTGCAGCAGCTGGAAGCTTTCTTCCACTTTCTCTCCAGGACTCTCTATGTAGGGAGACATGACTGCATTGAATTACACTCATGCTACATTAGACAGGTTGGGTTTTTTTAAGTATTTATTGGGATTTATTTCACCTAACTTTGGACACTGTAGATGACTGTATCCTAAGATAGTTATCCTAAGCATCCATTATAGCCAGTGAAAGTCTAGTCAGTGGATTAGGATTCTGTTGTCTAAAGATAGGTATTCAGGGATATCTGAGATGCTTTAAGGTATCTGAGACATCTGCAGAGGGCTGGCCAATATAACACCATGCCCTTCTGCAGTGTTGGAGGGAGGTCAGGCAGGTTGGCTGGAGCCCCTCACACTGCACTCAGTCCTGTGCTGGGGGAACTGAATCCTGCCCAGTGGTGTGTTGAGAGCTATTCAGTTAATCCTAAAGACGACACCTGCATCGGCTGAACAGTTTTTTAATTCCTGACTGTACCATCACGATCTTCATAGGCCACAATGGGACCTTAGACAGCTTGATGCATTCAGAAACCTGCATTTAGACATCTAACTTTGTGTGTCTTCAATCTAGCATAAACTGCAACACATTTAAATCTTTCTTTCAGGGAAAGGAGTATGCAGATTGAAAAACAAACCTCATGTTACATGGCAGCTGACTCTACTGCTACAAGAGAGATTTGCAAGCCCTACCTCTTAGCACTACATCTTTGAGATGAATGTGTGGATATTTGCCTGTGTCAAACAGGCAGCCTGAAGCAATGCAAACAAGGTAGGACAGGAACATGTCACAGAGCAGGGAAGCAAAGGAGGTTGTATCCATTTCAGTGTTGGTCTCAGATTGCCTTAAACTGACTGAAAATGCACCCAGAGCCATGCAATGCATGCATTCAGCAAGTATAGACTAAGCACTGCCTAAGAAATCAGGAATTCCCTGTTACCCCATTGGCTTTAAGTCCCACTTTCTGCTCTGTCCCTTCCCTGGAGCTGGTACATAAGGCTGTGTGGCCGTTTAAAGAACTGCTCCAGGGAACTGATCTGTAGTAGAACTAGATGTGGAAAGAAACTGTTTAATTTTAATTTGAGTGATTTCCCTGACTCAGGAGTTCATGGCAGAGAGGTAAGAGCACTTGTGTCAGTGTAAGGAAGGCAGCAGCACAGTGGCAAATAATGGAGGTGGGAAGAGAGAAGAACTGCTGCACTTGGCAGCAAGGCTGTCTCTTGATGAGGAAAGTAAGCCCTTATGCTGTCATTCCTTGCTGGCATAAATCAGTGTGCTAGAGTGTAAATCTGGCCATTATTCCAAAAAGTGGAAAGAATCCTTCCACTAAGAAAAAACTTAATGCCAGAGTCTTATACCGAATGTAGAGTGTACCCGAGGAACACACACTTAGATTCTGACAGAAATCAGATCACTTTTAACAACGTGAAAATGATTCCTCATAGAAGCCAGGAGTTGTTGTGGCAACCATTTAAAGAGGTCATAAAGGTTCCAGCCATACAATGCTTCCCAAGGAAAACAAAAGCCTGCAGATAGCCAAGGATCCTTTCCATCAGAGTCACTGACCAGTAATGAGACTGAAGGACACAGCTTTCTGAAATTTTCCAACTTGCTCCTTTTGACAATTTTGTGAGGCACTACCTCTAATCTAATTGTCTTAGCCCACCAGCCACTCACTTTAAAGGCAAGAAGTCACTCCAAAAACCAGAGATTTGATGTCCCAAGAGGAAAAGCACACAAAAAAAATCGAATCATTTCAAAATTAATTCCCTTAAGTTCATGTTTTACATACACACCTGCAGATACCTACCTACAACACACAAACATGTAGCATGTACAGCACTCACAAGAATGAATTCTAAAGTGAATGTATGATTTAAAAGAGAAATAAAATGAATAAAAACCTGGTTTGTTTGCTTCACAGAAGACTGAAAAAAATAAAAAGGAATTTCTCTGATTAATAATCACTTCTAACAATACTGTGCTAAATACAGAAATCTAGACAAGTATTAGGACGTAAAGAATAGACTGGTTTCGGAGACCTCATGAGCTTGAGATATGTGCCAAGGGAGTAACTTCTGGACGTACCCATAATTGTATACTATTTACTAGACCATTCAACATCTTGAGTTCACAAAAGAGTAAAGGATGAAAAATATGGGTCTCATCTGAAAACTGAGATGTGTATTAGCTGCTCCCTTCCGCAATGCTTCAAGTGAGTGCCCCCTCCACACATACTCGCCCTGCAAACACTTACACAAGTGTCTTTTTTCAGCCTAGTACTCTTATGGATATTAAAGCTATTCATATAAATAAGCATGTGAATGACTGACTCAGTAACAGACATTTTCTGGAAAATCCTTTTTTTCATTGTTTACTTACATATTAGCGAGTAAACAGATCAGTCTTTGACAGACAGCATGGCAAAAGCAGTGAAGAAAATGCACTCTGAGTAAGATGAACAACGTGTTCTTTAATTTTCTTTGTTCCTCTCGGTTGTGTTACAGTAAATGTAAGTAACGCGCGCACACACACAAAATAAACTTCACATTAACCTCTGGCACCAATTAAACTATCTCAGCATTTCATGTTTGTTCAAGTTCGTTTTAAATGCACTGATGTTTTAATAGTACATGACAGTGCACGCAAGAGAATCACCATATTCTCTTGCACAAAGGTCATGGAGGGTATGGAAAGAACCTCAGATATGACACAATTTCACTGTTTTTTTAGATTAATCTGAGCCTACAATAAACCAAGGCTTGCTTCCTGCTTATAGAATAATTGTAGGAGCACATAAAAATCCATCTTTAATATGTGTACAATCTGCACACAAAAGGTGATGGTAATCATTCCAGACACACAGAAAAACAAGCCTATGAATGAAAAACCAGCAATAAAAACTGAAGGAGATTTATTCATGCACTACATCAGCGTCCCCAGCATGGCATTTCAGTACCTCACTATAAGAAACATAATAAAGAACTAGACCAAAAGACTTTATTATCTTATCATCTCACTGGCTGTTCTAGTTGCAAGAACTTTATTAGGTACTTATCTGTTTCTTTATTCACTAATTACAGACAAATGTTATAAAACCTGCATAGTAGCTTCCAGTACCATTTTTAGCTTTTGGTCTTTTTCATACATAACAGAATAAACCATTTTGTATTTTTGAATACAAGAAAACCTGTGAAAAGTTTTCTGGTTTATATAAAAAAATCCAAATAAAACACAAAATACAATTATCTAGCAAGGCAAACCACTCTAAAAAAGGTTCCTTTTTGCTTCCTTTCCACCTTAAATGAAGAATTTTCTACTTGTTTTTGAGCAATGTCAAACCACATAAATGTTGTCTTATACAACAGCCTTGTGATGGGAGTACAATTGTAGGAAACTCAGATGTCCTCTGAACAAGGATGGAGAGAGAACGAAAAAAACCTCGCTTGCAGCAGCCCAAGTGCTAAGGTCTCATGTAATTAACATCATATCTGTCAAATGGGTAGGATCTCAATACAAACTGTATGCAAAGTACAGCTTTTAAAATCAGCATCAATAACGTGAGTGTTAACCTAAAGGTACAAAGAAGTTTTGCAATTTTTGCGACAGTGACATTATGTGCTTTCAGGGATTATCAGTTTTAAGTAACACGGCTTCGGTTTGCTTTCTCATCAGCATTTTCTAATTTGTTTAATGAAATTTCAAGCAGAATTTCACAGTCCAAAGTCATGCTTATCACCAGGAAAGGTCAGAAGGAGAGTGAAGGGAACTACAAGCAGATCAGCCTCTCTTTGATCACTAGGAAGGTGAGAGAACTTATCATTCTGGAAACCATTTACAAACACATGGAGGGCAAGAAGGTGACAGGGAGGAGTAAGTATGGTGTTACAAAGACGAAATCATGCCTGATGAATCACGGACTTAAATAAGTGTGCAGTGTGATGGACTGAAAACTATGTGAATGACTGGGTTTAAAGTTGTGATCAGCTGCATGAAGTCCAGCCGGAGGTCAGTCCCTGGGGCTGCACCTCAAATACTGTATTTAGTTTTAGGCCCCTCACTACAAGAAGGACATTGAGGTGCTAGAGAAGAACATCAAAGCTGGTGAAGGATCTGGAGAAGAAGCCTTATGAGGAGCAGCTGAGGGAACTGGGGTTGTTTAGTCTGGAGAAAAGGAAGCTGAGGGGAGACCTTATTGTCCTTCACAACTACCTGAAAGGAGGTTGCAGTAAGGTGGGTGTAGGTCTCTTCTCCCAAGTAACTAGTGATAGGATGAAAGGAAATGGCCTCAAGTTGCACCAGGGGAGGTTTAGATTGGATACAAGAAAAAATTTCTTTATTGAAAGGTTTGTCAAGCACTGGAACACGCTGCCCAGGGAAGTGTTTGAGCCATCATCCCTGGAGGTACTTAAAAGATGGGTAAATGAGGTACTCAGAGACATGGTTTTGTTGTGGACAGGTTATGGTTGGACTCAATGATCTTAAAGGTCTTTTCCAACCAAATTATTCTATGTCTCTGTGGCTCTATGATTCTATGGTTCTATGTTTGAGGGCAAAAGGAAGGACTATGTCACTGAGCAAGGCATTGCTTTTATCAGTAAGCGCAAAAGAAATGGTTATACTTGTTTTTATCACTTTTCTCATGGTCACAGTGGTATGATCCATCTTTAACACGTGGCCTTTAGCCACACAGCCCTATTCATCTGACCAACACAAGCTTTCAAGGGTCCATTATTTTAAACACTGTTTTGATGACTTCCCATTGAACTTAAGTTTAAACAAAAAAAATTCCTTATCTTCAAGGGGATAATTATTTTGGACTGAGCACATTTAAAACACTGCTAAAAGCTCCAGTTCAACTGGCTAGTCAATAATCCTCAGGCGTAAGAGACTTTTTTCCTCCCAGAGGTAAAGCCCGTCTGTGCAGGAAACACAGCTTGCTTGGGAGCTGGCCTGAGTCTGTGAAATTAACTCCCCCAGGAATGAAGAACCATCACAAATCTTCCAATGTGAGTCAGAATATACACCTTTGATTTCTCTTTAACAAACATGCAACAAATACATTAAAAAAAAGTGCTAGATTACACTGCACACTAAATTCTGCCTCAAGGAGAGGATAAAAAAAAGAACAGTTTGTGACAGATGGTAATCACGTTTGTTCATGTACTACTGAAAGGTGCAGGTAACATTTGGCTACTATAGGAAAGGGGTGGGGGAAGAGCAGTAAAAGCCAACAGAGAAGAGAAAAGCCTCGCCATCACTCATGTCCCAACATGTTCTGGAGGGCTGCTTCCCAACACACTGCTCTATGCTTTATCAGGAACACATTCTCTTTGCCGTCTCCACAAGCTCATGCCTTAAGTAAATTAAGTTGACAGTTTATCCATCAGCCAGCTTCCTAAACCTAACAGTGTTACAATAAACCCTGCAAATGTTAACTTTGACTCTCAGTAAACAAGAAAGCTGAATGTAAAATGATACTGGCAGCACAGAGAGGTATCAATAAACTCAATCTTAAACCTGAAGCTCCACAAATTTCCACATGTGCTTTCAATCAGGTATCTGTGGTTTTCAGACTCTGTTTCCTAGCCCAGAATACATTTCTGTAGGTTTATCAATTTCTTCATTCTTAAGAATCCAAGCGATCAGACCCAGTTAGCATGGGTTCAGGAAG
>NW_010179367.1:0-3753 GCF_000695765.1 Mesitornis unicolor
TTCTATTTAGCTCAAACCAGGACAAAAACATACAAATTAACAAAATAACAAATACCAGTGCTTCACTATCTACTTACTGTGGATCTACAAGCACACAAACTATTGATATACTATTTATGGCACAGAGGCAATAGGTGACCATATTGTTGACGGGGTTGCAATCACGACGAGAAAAACTGATCTATGCAGTTGCAGATAAGCAGGCACTTCTTTATTTGCAGCACTGAGGAACACAGAGGGTAGCCCCTCAAAGGTGTATTCCAACACCCATACAATTTCACAGCCTATTTATACATTTTCTAACAATAGCAAAATCATACGAGCATACACCTTTACTATACCCCTCACCCTGATTGGTTCCCCACTATCACCCCACATAAGACATTGAATTATCCCTATATGATTTTTGACATAGAGAGAAAAGTTATGGCCCATTCTTCTTGTACCCGTTCTAAGCACCTGTATACACATATCCTACCGTGGCCCATTCTTCTTAACTTTGTAGAGGTCAAAGTGTTCTTTTAGCTCTACTGCTAAAACAAATGCCTACATTAACCAGCCAGAACTTTCTTGTGCCTATAACAATATCACCACTCTGTGAAGGTAAAATAAATTGACTATGCTCACAGGGTGGAGTGTGGCTGTGTGCTCCCACCACCATCCCCCCGCCCAGCCCCTTAAGCAATAACCTCTCTGTTATCTCACTATTTTATATCAATAAAGTATATTGTTGCTTCTCTCTCACTGACTCCACTCAAAATAGCTACACCTTAAATACTGTGTTCAGTTTTGGGCCCCTAATTACAAGACACAGAGGTCCATAGAAGAGCAACGAAGCTGGTGAAGGGTCTAGAGAACAAGTCTTATGAGGAGCAGCTGAGGGAACTGCAGTTGTTTAGTCTGGAGAAAGGGAGGCTGAGGTGAGACTTTATCACTCTCTCCAACTACCTTTAAGGAGGTTGTAGCAAGGTGGGTGTTCACAGAATCACAGAATCACAGAATATTAGGAGTTGGAAGGGACCTCCAAAGATCACCTAGTCCAACCCCCCTGCCAGAGCAGGATCACCTAGACTAGGTTGCACAGGAACGCATCTGCTGTTGGTCTATTCTCCCAAGTAACAAGCGATAGGACAAGAAGAAATGACCTGAAGTTGTACCAGGTAGAATTAGATTGGATATTATGAAAAAAATCATCACCAGAAAGGGTTATCAAGCACTGGAACAGGCTGCTCAGGGAAGTGGGTGTGTCACCATCCCTGGAGGTATTTAAAAGACGTGTAGACATAGCACTTAGGGACATGGTTCTGGCAGTGTTAGGTTAATGGTTGGACTCAATGATCTTAAAGGTCTTTTCCAGCCTATCATAGAATCATAGAATGGTTTTGTTTGGAAAAGACCTTTAAGATCATCAAGCCCAACCATCGAACCAGCCCTAAGCCTCCTCTGCTCCAGCCTAAACAACCCCAGTTCCCTCAGCTGCTCCTCATAATTCTTGTTCTCCAGACCCTTCACCAGCTTTGTTGCCCTTCTCTGGACACCCTCCAGAATCTCAATGTCCTTCTTTTAGTGAGGGGTCCAAAACTGAACACAGGATTTGAGAAGTGGCCTTACCAGTACAGTACAGTCTCCTGTACTGCCGAGTACAGGGGAAGGATCACTTCCCTGGTCCTGCTGGCCACACTATTCCTGATGCAGGCCAGGATGCCGTTGGCCTTCTTGGCCACCCAGGCACACTACTGGCTCAAATTCAGCTGATTGTCAATCAACACCCTCAGGTCCTTCTCCTCCAGGCAGCTCTTCATGCAACGGCATGTGGTTGCTGTGACTCAAATACAGGACCTGGCAGTTAGCCTTGTTGAACCTCATGCAATTCGCCTCAGCCCATTGATCCAACCTGTCCAGGTTCCTCTGTATAAAATGCACAGATTTATATTCAGCCAATATTGTGGTAGAGTAGGCCTCAGGGTTAGGATGGTAAACAAGTCCCTCTCCAGATGTCAGCCATGGAAGAGGGAGCAGGAGAGAGAAGAAGAGGCAGAGAAGAAGGGCCGTCCCCAGCAAACTCCCCAATTTATAGCGAATGTGACATTGATGGTATGAATAGTATTAACTGGTCAGCCTGAGGTCACCTTGGGGTCGGCTCCCCGAGGTTTCTGTTCCCTCAGCCTTTGCATCTGTTTATCTCAAGACCTTGAAGACCTTGACCACTATGGCAACCTACATAACAGTATTAGCTGAAACCTATCACCTTTAGTTGTTTTTATCGACTTTGTTCCCATGAAATAGAGTCTTGTAGTCCTTACAAAACTGCAGTTTTTCCCCAAAAGAAAACTGACTTTAAAATTCTGTCCCACTAAACCAGGTCAGAGTGATAGAGCAACTGCATAAACCATGACAGTTTAGTTTTGGCATGCAACGCGATTTAGTTTTGGTACCCAACATGTTTTTAATTTGGAGCTCATGTGCTTTAATATGACATCCAAATGTGATTTATTTGCCGCTCAGCATGATTTATTTGGCACCCAGTTCAAATAGCTTATCTGGGAGAACTGCAGACTTAATCCAGGAGTTTCAAAGGGTTGAAGCTTTAACAGATTTGACTGGGTTTGTTAACAAATGAAAGTATTCATTATTTTAGTTTACTAGTTGGTAATCATGATTTCTCACTACCTTACAGAGATTTTATTGTTGTGATTGGATATTGTATCTTACGTTTTTCTTATAGCAACCTTCCAATACCTGGAAGGTGCCTATAAGAAAGCCAGGGAAGAGCTGTTTGCTAGGGCATGTAGCGATAGGACAAGGGGTAATGGTTTTAAACAAAAAAAGGGAAGATTTAGGCTGGATATTAGGAAGAAGTTCTTCAATATGAGGGTGGTAGATCACTGGCACAGATTGCCCAGAGAGGTGGTGGAGACCCCATCCCTGGAGATATTCAAGGTCAGAATTGATGGGGCTCTGAGCAACCTCATCTAGTAACATTGTCTCTGCTTGCTGCAGGGGGGTTGGACCAGATGATCTTTAAAGGTCTCTTCCAACCCAATACATTCTATGATTCTATGATTCTACGATTCTACGATTCTATGATTCTATGGTTTGTTAATCATTTAGCAGATTATGGGGGTTTTTTTGTAATGATACATTTTGTCTTGTTTTGCATGATCAGGCTCAGAGGTGGACATTTCTTGATGTTTTTTCTTTTCCCTTGAGACTAATTTCAACAGTTTGGGGGAAATTTAAGTACCCTTGGAATGTTTCAACTACCATTTTCATATTGGAACAGGCAAGAATGCCAGAAGGCCTGTGTGGATAAAAGGAAAATCTATAGGGAGTGGAAACAAGGACAGGTTAGACAGGAGGATTATAAAGAAGTTGCCCAAACAGCCAGGGATCAGGTTAGGAAAGCTAAGGCGCAGGAGAAATTAAATCTAGCCAGGTACATAAAGGGGAACAAGACGACTTTCTATAGATACATCAGTGATAAAAGGAAGGCTAGGGAAGAAGTGAGCCCTCTCCAGAAAGAAGAGTCACAAGGGACACAGAAAAGGCTGAGGTGCTGAATGACTTCTCTGCCTTGGTCTTCAAAGGCAAGGACTCAAGCCATGCTGCCCAAGTCACAGAAGGCAAAGGTATGGACTGGGACAAGGAAGATCTGACACTGCAAGTGAAGATCAGGTTCGAGACCATCTAAAGAACCTCAAGGTGCACAAGTCACCTTGCACAAGACAGGGATGGAGAGCACAGTGAAGCCCC
>NW_010179368.1:0-31028 GCF_000695765.1 Mesitornis unicolor
TGCCCCTTAATTCTCACCCACAGACTCTTAAAGTTGACTTAACAGCTTTGACAGCTTCTTCACTTCTGTAGTGCTAGTTTGGCATTGCTTTATATGGTGCTGGGAGACATGAGTAATATGAGATATTTGTTGATAAGTGGATAATTGTTTGTATACCGTTTCACACAGGGAAAACATATGCTTTCAATCTCAGGGAATTGTCTTACATTTGTACAATGTACCAAGCTCTATATTTTCCCCAGACCAATCCTTCTAAATATAAATACCACTGTAAGGATAGTTAATTAGATATTCTTACAGCCTATGTAAGCTTTTTGTAGGCTAGGTCAAGTTTCCATAATTTGCAATAGTAGACCAACATGATTGTTGTTATGCCTTATATATGTGTGTGTATATATATATATATTGGTTTTTTTTCCTATATTCTTCTTTAGCAAACCCCATAATAGTTCATCTCTTTATGCTGGTGGCTAAATATTATTCTTTTCTGTAACACTGGATTTACCTTTTACTCTCACCACCTTAAATAATACGGATCTCTATCCATGGTAGGTATTCATATAGAACAAATGATGTATCCAAATACACATCACATATATAAGAGTATTTATTTGTGTTGATATTCATATACCTCAAAGAAAGGTCTTGGTATTTATGTTTATACTCAGAATATTGAAATATACCTTTTAATGCTTTGATATTCCCTTTTATCCTAGTGTCACTCTTCTCAACAATAAAATAGAAGATTTCACAGCAAATACCTGCAGGCAGGGGCTGACAAGCTGCAGCACCAAACACCAGAGATGCCTCCTGTTACTGTAACCCACTCACAGAGTCAAAGGCTGAGTAACGCTTACTTTAGGTCTCTGTTGTTACTATCCCCAGCTCCACTTGGTGCAGGAGAGCCCAGGAATTCCAGGTTGAAGCCCTGGGGACAGATAGCAACTGAGGTTTCTGAGTCAGGACCCAAATCTTCCCAGAGCCAGCAGATTCCCTATGTTGTGTATCTTGACTATTCAGCTTGCCAGTTCCTTTGCCAAGACAATTTAGGCATGACAACAAGGTTTCCTTAAGTTTGAGACGTGCTGGACAAAGATGTAAAATAGGGAAAAGCTTGAAGAAGAGCAGCATAATGAGAACTGCACCTATTGCACCTCATTTTCTGTTAAGTCTCCCATGGAACATTCATATACATTTCTGCACTGGGCACACAATACACTCCACTGTGTTCAAAGCTATTGCCAGGTTTCATATTTAAGTGTTTTAATCAAAGAACATAGAGCTGACAGTGGAATCAAAGGGATGAATGCATATTTTTTCACGTGAAAATAAAAGAATAGCTTTCACTGAGGGAAAAATTTGCAGAATATATGTGAGTGTGTTTGCATGTGTATGTGTTTGCATATGTGTGTGTGTATGTGTGTGTGTAGGGGGTAGCAGAGGCTATGACATAGCATATGAAGTCAATAGTGTAGTTGTTATTATTTATACATGAGTAAAGATTACAAATGCAGGCAATAGCTCAGATCTCTCACCCCCTGGATCTGTGAAACCTGTCACTCAGTCTCCTGCGGTGTGTCTTCCTGTCTCCGAGCCATTGGACCACCTGCTGCCATGACTCTCATCTATTGCATCGCCCGAAGGCCTCGATGATAACAGCATTGATTCCAATGTACATCTAATTACTTCTCATAATCTATTCATTTCACAATAGTGTAGTGAAACATCTGTCACATCATAAACTCTTTAGTATCCTTATCAAACCACCAAAACATACTCTGCTGCCAATTGGCAGCTACCTTGCTTTCTCCTCTTATTAATATGATGCAGACATATCTATGTTTTTTTGGTTGCTTTAGTTGAATTTCCCTGATGACCAGTGAAAAAGAATTGGGAAAACTGCCTTTGTAACATCTATTCACTACTTAGTGAGGTACCATTATTGATGTCATACAAATATCAGTGAAAATTGCTTTGTTTCTTCTAGAGATGAAGGCTCTAAATAGGGTCTTTAACATTTATAGCACGGTAATAGATGGCTCGTTTCCTTGGCTCAGTGTGACTGATTCATTTACTAAAATAAGCATCTCAGGGATTATTACATTTGAGCAGTATATTGCACGGAAAAGCCTTTTACCTTTATAGTTTTTACTTTACCTGTGGGTAAATAATGCCCACTCTTTCTCTTTCTTCATGTAAGAAATCAAGAGCAAGGAGACCCATTAGCACATATTTTTATTATCAAACTATAGAGAATCTATCTATCCCAATAGGATCATGAATATACAGTCACATCTAATAAAGAGGGCTGATTAGTCCAATGAAAGAAACCTCAGATATTCAGGCAACGTCACGGAAAATAAACTCTGACTAGTGAGGTGTTGGTTTACCATTACATACTGAATTACGATGAACAACAAATCCCAAGTGAGACGAGTGATATATGAACTGTGTATTCCCTTTCATGGTCGATGTTAGCACAAACTGGGTTTTGTTCTCGTTGTTTTAAATCTGCAGCGGAAATGAATTTAGTGTTGATTTGATAGCTGCAGTAATGGGAGCCATTTGTGCATCCGCAGAACAGATACAGCACAAGCAGCCATTCTGGGAGCTTCCTCACAATGTGCTTCATCCTGGCTTTTGGAGGACCCGCTTTTCCACTGCCTTCAGTAGCCGATCAGGAAGCTAATTTGGATTCTATGGTGAGGCTGTAGTGTGGTGCCAGTCACTGTAGTTACTTTTATTATCTGAACATCTGGCAGTAAGGAGCTGGACTGCCATCACTGATCCAGGCAATATTTTGTTAGTTCCTGACCTTGCTGGGAATCACAAGGGTGACCTAAAGGTGAAGGAGACCATATCTCATTATCAAACCCCAAGACAGCCAGTCCTCTTTTATCCATTTGTCAATATATAATGCAATCCAATATATAATGCAACCTGAATATTTATCTGCCTCTGTTTTCATCACTCATGCATTCTCCGGTTTGGAATAGGTATCATTTGTACCTATTTACTTAAAGTGCATGTTTTTACATCCAAAATACACTCACTATTCTGGCACAGTGAAAGCATACAGAGATTTTAGTGCTATTGACATATCTTGCAATATGAATATGTCCAATGCATAAGTCATTTAAAAATGAATATTTGACCTATTCAGTCCTTGATACTGCTTTGTAGAAAGGTCAGGATGTATGCATTTGTGAGCATTCCTCTTCATTAGGGTGAAAAGAAGGAAGAAGCAGTTTAAAGAAAGAGCTTTCAGGAAAGCTCTGAGGTCACAGAACTGTTCAATGCTGGGTCCAGACAAATCTCCTGATACTCTGTTCCAAGTACCAAAATTTCCTTTATCATTGCTGTTAAAAAAATCAATTTATACCTCTTTATATCTCACTCACATTGAGCTATGGTACATAGCCTGAAGCGAAATGGAGAACCCTTGCCTGGCCAGAGGAGAGGGTTATTTATGTATTTACGCAGCAGCATAGATAGAGCTCTTCCACTTAGACTAAAGGCATCTCTGGAATAGTTTGCCCTGTGTGTCTCCTCCATGGGTCACATGTGCTGTTCATGCTTCTCCCACTGTGGTTTCACTATGGGCCAAAATTACAGTATAGACTGACTGTAGAACATCAGCCTGAGAGGACTATGCTACAACTTTCTCAGTTATGTTATATCTGAAACTTCCCTGTCTGCTCTGGTACCTAGTAATCTATATGCCAGACGGGCAAAAGTCTGATATAAAGGAAGATAAACCTGAAGATAAAACAATGATAGATGTTATTTTACCATAAGCTTATTATACTAATAGAATTTTCATAAATCTAAGGCAAGATAATCCAACAACATTAAAAATCCAACAACATAAAAAAATTGAGAATAAAGTGAATCTGATCTCAGACTTCGAGATTTTAAAGAATTATTTGCAGAAGGTAGGAAGTTAATTTACTTTTGTATTTTTGAGATTTACTTCAAGGGCCTGATAACTAAGGTTGACTGAGATTTTTTCTTCTGAAATGAAAACTGAATTCTTATGTAGTCTACAAAAACATCCGGGACATAATTTTTTTTAGAAAGTGTTAGGAAAGTAACAGTTAAATCACTGCTAAAAGATATAATGTTAGCTTTATTACAAATATTTTCCCATTACAGCAGCTAAGTTATGGATTGCAGTTAACAGTCATAGAATATAGTGCTAGAGTAGGACATATTATCATTAACAAGTACTGGAAATTTGAAGAGGGAAGTTTGTAAATGGACCATTTCTCAAAAAATTAAAAAATTAAACTGTACAAGATGCTAAGAATAACATCTATGTAAATATGGCAAGAATCTACAAGCAGTGCTGCACTTGAGAACCATTCCATAACTAAGTGGTTAAAAGATACTTGGTTTGATATTTGTTTGGATTTAAAAAAACCAAAACCAAACCAAAAACAAAAACCAAACAACCCCTCCCCCCCAAAAGTCCAAAAAAAGCCCCCCACAAAACCAACAAACCAAACTAAATCAAACCAAAAAAATAACACCCTGGATAGAAGCCATATATCATTTCCTTGTTTTAGGTAGGAAGCCAATTTGGAGTTAAGTAAAAAATTTTGTCTAGCATAAACTACCAGGATTTTCTTTTAGGACACACAACAGTATGTTGTATGAAAAGAATATATTTATTTGCTTGCTTGCTTTAAATTGAAGGTCATTTTTAAAGTAAAATGGAAAAAAATTAAAACAAAAAGATCAAGTATTTGTTCTCAAAGTATCAAAATGACACTTTTAGATATTATCACAATGTAATCCCTATTTCTCTTCTGAAACCATAAACTTGACCCAGATTTTTTTATACTTCAAATTCTTCCCAAAGGGAATTTTTCAACAAATTCATTGTTCATCAAAAGTAAGTAGATAAATAAATGAATAGAAATGTTTCAGCGTTAATTCAATGTAAATCTTTGGATTGGAGAAATGAAAGGCCATACATCAGAAAAGTGAGTTGGCAAATAGGTCTTACAACAGAATAGCATAGTGGGTCAACCTTGGATGAGAGAGAAATTTCCACCCAACCACTGACTCTGTTCCCCTTCTCAACAGGATGGGATAAAGAAATAGAATGAAAAAAAGAATGGCTTGAGATAAAGACAGGGAGATTACTTAATGTCATGGTCAAAACAGACTGGTCTTGGGGAAAATCAATTTATTGCCATTTTAAATATAGTTGGGCAGTGAGAAATATAAAAAACTAGAATACTCTTTTTTTTCTCTCTCAGTCAATTTCACTCCTCCATTCCCAACTCCTCTACTGCTGTCTGACTGGTGCAAGGGGATGGCGAATGAGGGCTTGCAGTCTGTCTATAACAGCTCCTCTCTGCTGCTTCTTCCTCCTCACATTTTTGCCCAGATACAGCATGAGCCCTGTCCATGGGCTGCAGTCCTTGATGATCAACCTGCATCAGTGTGAGCTCTTCCACAGGTCACAGTGTCTTAAAGAAATATCCACCTGCTCCAGTTTAGGGTCTTCCATGGGCTTACAGAGAATTATCCACTCTGGTTCTTTGGTGTTTACACTGCCATTTCTCTTTTTTTCTCTCTTCCTCTGCCTGTGTGACATTGTTTTAACCTTTCTTAAGTACCTTTTCTGGAGGCATCACTATCTTGGCTGTGCCCTGTGCTGGGACAATTGGAGCCGGCTGGAATCGGCTATGTCTACTTGGCTCTTTTCACAGAGCCCTTGCAGCCCCCCCACTGCCAACACTTTGCCATGAACGCTCAGTACAAATAAGATACTACTTCTGAGTGGCAATAAATATTGTATTTTAGGTTCTTCTCTTTTGGCTGGAAGTTTCACTGTGCATGACAGTTTTTACATCACTACAGACTTCCTGCAATACAAACACATAAAATAACTTTAAAAATTTAAATTCCCTACAAATTGAGTCTTTTTCTAAATCACTGAGGATGAACAGAAAAAGAGATCACTTTTATTGTTTGTTTTGTGTATTTCCAACATAGACTAAATGAATACAGACTGTTTTTAATACAGAGGTTATATACTGAGTTAAAACAACAGAGCTCTATTGAAATCATCTGAGCTATGCAGATGTACTGCAGCTAAGGAGTTCAGTCATTCAGTGAACAAGAATATCCAGCTCTCCTTGAGTGACATTAATGGCATGACACCATGACTCCATTGGCAATGAAGTCCGTATGTGTAGAGCTCTAGAAGTTACAAGGGAGGAAGAAAGGAAGGTAGGCAGGCAGTTAAACCAAACATTTAATGACTTTCAGGTGTTTGGGATGTAACTACTCAGAACCAACTCTTCAATACCAATGCCCATAGTTCTCCCCATGTGACTAAGTAGCTTGTATCTGCCTGTGCTCTTAGTAATTACCTTCACAACCTGTTTTCCTGGTTATGCACTGGCACAGCTGTCTTCCCAAATGAACTGCAGAAACTTGCTCCATGGGGGAACCATGGAGATCATGGAAAGAAGAGTCTGTTTGCAGCAGAATGCTCTGATCTCTCCTGCAGGGAATTTTTGTGTGAGAAGATTTGTTCTGGTTCCTCCTGATCACCTCTATTTGGTGTCCTATAGGAAGAAACACGACAGTTCACCAATCCAGGACATAGATCTCTGTTTAGATCTTCTCCTGTCTCTCCTTGCCTGCTTCTGTGATTTATTTTTTTCCAGACACAAAAAGCCTGCATTACTGGTTAACTCTCTATGCGCTTTTACCACAGCATCTTTACTGATGCTCTTAATATCAACAGTCTTTCTACCTTTAGCTTTAAGGGGGAAATAAACTTCCTGCAAACACAGAAGACAAGAAGAACTTAGCAACGGTAGAATAAAGGGATCTCAAATTCCTTACAAATCTAGTAGAAAAAATCAATTTTACTAATTCAGGAAAACCTCCACCTCAAATCAAAACTAGAGTGAAAAAACTTTATTCATCTTTTCCTCAGAGTTATTCTGATTTTTAAAGAAAAGAAATTCACTTGTGGAAATATAAGCTTTAAGATTTTTTTGAGAATTTTGTAGCTAGATTAGTTTTGGCAAAAGGAAAATCTGTCCTATAGTCTAGTGAAAATTTCTCATGTTCCTCTGTCTCATTCTTCAGAGACTGTCAGTCTCAGTATCTACATAATGAGCACAATTTGCGTACCTCAGATGTGGAATTAATTTCCAAACCATTGCAATACTGAGATAGGTGCATAGTATGAAGCATTTTTTCTTTACTGCCAAGAGTAGACTGTGTGAGCTTTTCACACTTTGGTTGGAGTAGCACTTCAAGGATCTGCAAGGGAGAGATGGTTGAATAGTGACAGCTAAACCTCACTGAGGGGACAGACAGCTGAATTGAGATACTGAAGGTCTTCATAGTATGTGGGAGATTGTAAACAGGGGAAGAACCAGGAAGAAAACAAGAGGTACTAACTCTGAAGGTGAAGTTTTGGGCTGAGCAGGCTCACTTTCTTCTGATTGTCCATTAAACAACATATCAAAAGCATGTTTTTCTGCAGCTGTCTTCATTTACAGGATTTCTCTTCAAAGACAAATGTAAAAAAAAAACAAACAACAAAGCCAACAACAACAACAAAGACCCAACAAAACCCCCCACAAACAGATAAAAAATGCATGAGGAGTTTTTGTGTCCATGTGTCTGACATCCTGAAGTTGGGAGGATTATCCACTACCTGAAGAAGCTTTTGGTGCAGTCAACATTTAAAAATTATAACTAAAAATGTCAGCGGCAGAATAGTTAACTATTACATAGTGCTGGCTATTGTGTGAAAACAAGATCAACATTTAGGTTCATTCCAGATAATACCAGTTGCTTAGTTCAGTTGTCCAAGGTTCATGCAAAACCCATGGATAGAGATAAGCACTTCCAGAGATCAATTTAACTTCTTGTATAAAACTACCCTCTGAAGTGATATGTGGATTTTCTGCCCTTACCTTTTTTCTAAAGGCTACACTGGGTGCCTAAGGCTGCTTAAATAAGACCAGAAATTTATGTGGGAATAATCTGTTCCCGTGTGGATTTAATTCAAGTGGTCTGTTATGGTTTCTCACTTTTTTTTTGTTCTGTTTGTTTGGTTGGTTGGTTGGTTTTTGTCTTTCTTCCATCTATTTGTTATAATTTGGACCAAGTTCTCTTTTTAGTTGAAGTGATTATTAACCTGAATCATACTAACTAAAATGGAGTAGCTCCAGACTAGACTGCAGTCTTGGCAGGACATTTCTGTTAGTGTACATTTCTCTGATGTCTAGCACAACGGAAGACAAGTATGGAGAAGTTATTTGAAATCATAGAAACATTAACATTACTAAGGTTTTCTTCTACAATTGAATGCAAGAAGGGAAGAGCCAGTCTTCTGCTGGTGTGGCACTGAAATGATTGTCCATTTGGTTTACTTAAAATGTCAGAAGATAGATTTTGTCAAAACTTGTGGTTTCCTTGCCTTCCAACACACTACAAAGAAAGGATAACAATGGAGAGAATAGAATTTCGCTGACTACCTGTATAGTTTTATGTTGCTTCTTAGACAAGTTTTTATGGTTCCAATTAAAATACTAGATGGCATGTTAATGTTGCCTTTTGGTATTTAGCTTGAGGCATGTCTGACCTATATAGTCATAATTAGGTGCTCTGAAGCATTTCCTGGAAGAACCTACTTCTTTCCATTACTCAAGCAGGAAAATTAGGCTGCTAACTTAGCACCCTAAACAAGGTGTCATATGTTTTGAATACCCCTCAGTTTGTCTGGCAAAAGAAACATGTCCATGATCTTATGCAGATCTTTAGACCTTTTTCAGCCCTTATAAAGCCCTGCAGAAATAATGGTCCTGCATAATCCTATTATAGGATTACAGGGAGAAAATTATCCTGGAACAAGAGTTAGCAAGGGTCATTGAAAGAGCTTTAAACTAGATTTGAAGGGGGAAGGGGATACAACCTGACTCGCTAGAGATGAGCCTATGTGTGAAGTGCCAACGTTTCTGGGACAGTGTGCTAGTGAGATCCTTTGGTCTGCTGTCTCAGTGGAGGTAGGGGATGGAGATTCATACTGCAACAAAGATGCAAGAGTTACTGATGAGTTTGTAACTATGGAAGAGCCAGGTATTTCTTCTTCCCTGGACTTCTCCCTGTAAAAAGATGGCAGGGCCATTAGCCCAACTGAAGGACATCTAAACTAATGGACGCAGCATGGGCAATAAGCAGGAGGAGCTGGAAGCCACTGTGCTGTGGGGAAACTACAATATATTTTCCATTATGGAAACATGGTGGAATGATTCACATGGCTGGAGTGATGGAATAGATGGGTACAAGCTCTTCAGAAGGAGTAGGCAAGGAAGGAGAGGAGGTGGGGTGGCCATGTATGTTAGGGAATGCTATGACTGCCTAAAGCTTAACAGTAGTGACAATAGGGTTGTGTGTTTATGGATGAGAATCAAGGGGATGGACAACAAGGCAGATATCATGGTGAGAGTTTGTTATAGGCCATCCAACCAGGATGAAGAGATAGATAAAATATTCCATAGGCAGCTGGGAGGAGTCTCATGTTTGCTTCCACTTGTACTTGTGTGGGACTTCAACTTCCCAGATATCTGCTGGAAATAACACAGCAGAGAGGGACCAGTCCCAGAGGTTACTGGAGTGTGTGGAAGACAACTTTCTCACATAGCTGGTGAAGGAACTAACAAGGGAAGGCACCTGAGCGAGAAGACAGAGATGGAAAGCACAGTGAAGCCCCCATAATCCATGAAGAGGTGGTTAGTGGCCTGCTACACCAATTAGATGTACACAAGTCTATGGGGGCAGAGGGTATCCACCCCAGGGTCCTGAGGGAGCTGGCAGAAGTGCTTGCCAAGCCACTCTCCATCATTTATCAGCAGTCCTGGCAAACTGGGGAGGTCCAAGTTGACTGGAGGCTTGCAAACATGACACCAGTCTACAAGAAGGTCTAGAAGGAGGATCCAGGGAACTACAGACCTGTCAGTCTGACCTCAGTGCCAGGGAAGGTCATGGAACAAATCCTCTTGAGTGCCAACAAGCAGCACATGCAGAACAACCAAGTGATCAGGCCCAATCAGCATGGGTTCAGGAAGGGCAGGTCCTGCTTTGACCAACCTGATCTCCTTCTATGACAAGGCAACTCACTTGATGGATGAGGGAAAGCCTGTGGATGTTTTCTACCTGGGCTTTAGTAAAGCCTTTGACATCGTTTCCCACAACATCCTGCTGGAAAGGCTGGTTGGATCTGAGGAAGAATTTCTTTACTGAAAGGCTTGTCAAGCACTGGAACAGGCTGCTGTGCTTAGGGACATGGTCTAGTGGCAGACTTAGTAGGGCTGGATCAGTGGTTGAACTTGGTGATTTTAAAGGTCTTTTCCAAACAAAACCTTTCTATGATTCTATGCTTTGGATGAGGTTTATCCTCATTGGGTATTGGAACTGCTGACAAATTGTTTATGCTGCTCATTAGTAAAGCAGCCTTAACATGACTAGGGACTTACTCAGCTGAGTGCAGTTGGAGAATACAATCTGAATGCCCAAGCATTTTTAGTCTATGTACATGAGCAAAATAATATCAAAAATTCAGGTAACACCCCCATCCTTTGATACTTCTGAGTACTCACTGCTGATCTGTCTCACAAAGGCCCATTCTCAGATTCTTTATAGAGTATGGCTGCACACCTTTTGCAAGCAGATTTGAGCTCACTTCCTATATGTTCCAGGCCAGTTAGGAGCCAGCAGTCATATTGCTCTTTTAACATACTTCTGTGATCATGCTAATAGTCCTGGTTCTTCAGAAAGTGGTAGGAGTGCTGCTTTACTGAGAACTAAGCTTTGATAAAAGTCTACTCCAAAATCTCTTTCATTCATCTCTTCCATTTCTAGTGGCTTAGTTCTAATGGCAGCTGATATACTAAAATTAGATAAATAGATTAATGTAACACCTTTAAAGGGAATATATTCAACACATATTTTTTGGCTTGTGACAAAGCTTGATTTCCCCAGGTGTTCTGAATAACACCTACTACAGTCAGATTTTCACTGGGGTTATCCTATTTTATGTGGTTTTTATTGTTTTCTATCCTTTCATTGCCACAATAGTTTACTATAGGAAACAATAACAATCAGAGGTTAGCAAGGTTTTCGGACCTTTCATAAGACAAAGTAATGTAATTTGACTCTCCTATACTTCCCTGTTGGTTTTTTCAACTAGCCCTCCTCAGTATCTTCTTTTTTTTGCTCTAGTTTGACAATCACCAAATCTCCATGCTTGTTCTTCATGTTTTACTCTATGACAATCTAAGAGAAGTAATGCTGTGACATAATTGTGGATTCAGTGATACAGTCTTCTATTGCAGCTCAGTCCAGAAAAGATCCCAGAATCACAAAATTAGAGAATCACTGAGGTCAGAAGTGATAATCAGATCACTCTGACGATCTAGTCCACACTGCCCCCCGGCTCGAGCAAATGCAGGCAGAGCAGGTTGCCCAGGGCCATATTTTGAGTTTGAATATCTCGAGGAATGGAGATTCCAGTCCAGCGCAGAGCCACAAAGATGATCGAGGGAGTGGAGCATCTCCCTTATAAGGAGCAGATGAGGGAGCTGGGTCTCTTTAGCTTGGAGAAGAGGAGACTGAGGGGTGACCTCATTACTGTTTATAAACTTGTAAAGGGCGAGTGTCAGGAGGAAGGAGCCAGGTTCTTCTTCAGTGACAGCCAATGACAGGACAAGGGGCAATGGGTGCAAGCTGGAGCATAGGAGGTTCAATCTGAACATGAGGAAAAACTTTTTTACTGTAAGGGTTACAGAGCACTGGAACAGGCTGCCCAGAGAGGTTGTGGAGTCTCCTTCTCTGGAGACATTCAAAACCGGCCTGGACGTGTTCCTCTGCAACCTAGTCTAGGTGATCCTGCTCTGGCAGAGGGGTTGGACTGGATGATCTTTTGAGGTCCCTTCCAACTTCTAACATTCTGTGATTCTGTGATTCTGTGATAACCTGACCCAATGTTTTGCCTCCTTCACAGTAAAAGGACTTAAGTTTAAATGGAAATCCCTGTGTTTAACTTCAAGACCCTTGACTCATCCTGTTACTAGGCATCACTGGGAAGAGTCTGGCTCCATCTTCTTTACTCCTTCTCACCTACAGTACCCTTAAAGCCTTCTTTCCTCTAGACTGAACAGTCCCAGCTCTCTCAGCCTCTCCAGGTATGACAGTTGCTCCAGTCCCTTAATCACCTTCGTGACCTATTGCTGGATGAATGTCCATGTCTCCCTTGTATTTGGGAGCCCAGAGCTAGACCCAGAACTCCAAATGTGCTTCACCGGTGCTGAGCAGAGAGGAAGAAGCACTTCCCTTGACCTGCTGGCAACGCTCACTGGTTCATGGTCTACTTGGTGTCCACCAGGACACCTTTTTGCAGACCTTCTCTGCAAAGCTATTGCTCAGCTGGTTGGTCCCCAGACTGTATTGATGCACACCCATACCACCTCTACTGCTCCCAAAAGCAGGCAGCATTCATGACCTGGTCACATTACATGTTGCGATGCACTTTCTCACCTGCTCCTTGAACTTTCAAGCTTGTCAGCATCCATGGTCAACAAATTATGGATCTCATGACTGATAGGGTGTCCCCGAGGAGATACTTGTGTAGTATGTTAATTTAGGTAGTAAAAGGTTTCAGTGTTTTATGTAAATCTTCAACACCAATTGTCACTTTATCCAATAACATTCCTTTATTAGCACACTCTTTTGAAACTACCAAAGCCTCACACAGATTTTTAGACTGAACTGATGTGACCTAATATTTTGAAAGGTACTTAACAGCTCTGAGTTAAACAGAAAAATACCCTGTTATTTAAAAGCATTTTCCTCTTCAGGTCCCCTTTCCTGCTATAGGCTGATTTCACTATTCAATACAAATTAGACTTGCAAAGGGTTAAGCAACTACACAGCCTAACAAATCTGTTAGAGCAGATTTTTGTTTTCCAAGGGGTAACAAAGAAATAAGTTCAACATATGTACCTGTGTGTGTGCTTTTGACCCAACGTTCCTATTTTGATAAGCATATTTGAATTAATTCAAGGTCATACGTGCCTTAGTGTTGGAAACATATATAGCACTTCACAGGTTACTCCCCCCCTTCCTCCCCACTTTGTAACACACACACTTTGTAATACCACAGAGGGGAATTACTGGCTTGGTGCTAACAATTCCTTTCAGAGAATTGCACTGTCTGGTGTGCCACAGTGGAAAATACATCAAGATAATTCCCTCATCACTGCCTACCCACCCACCCGCTCCCTGTAGTCTGAGATGAACTGTCTAGTCACATATTCTAATGCTGCTTTTGGTAAAATGTTTGATTTAATTTTTTTTTCTTTCTCGGAGCAAAGCACTTCTGGAGCCTATATTTATTCTGACATTTCTTTTTTTTGGTGCATGCATATCACCTGTGAGAGGTTCTTTGTATATTGTCATTACTGATATCATAAGAAATTCCAGAAGTGAAGAGTATTTAAAGTGGATTCATGTGTGAGAGATTTTGTAGGGCTTTTTTTTAGAAGTTCCTTGTTACTTTCTACTTAGCTCAGCATCATAATGATTTAAGAGAAACATGCCCGTGTGTAGGGTGTGTGCTGTGGGATAGGAACCAAGTAAAAAAAATTAACCCACAAATGAAAATCTTTTGTTCTTAATGACAGAATATAATGGAAGCCTAATCTCCTACTGCATATTATCATCAGGCAAATTAGTTACACATATAATAAGGTTTTGCTGTATGAATTATAAATGAAATAAACAATTCTGTCACCGTGGTGTGCAATGAATACACCACATGTTATATGTAAATATATTAGTCATTTGCCTTTTGTTTATGTGTCACAGGAATCCATTTCCTTCATGGTGTAGTTCCTATTCCCTATGGGTTCTTACTAAAGTCATCTCAGCCCTTCATGTACAAGCTTTTTAAAGCAAAATTTCCTTTTATTTTTTCTTTTCGTTTTTCTGCCCAGTTTTAATAATGGCTGCTTTTGTGCCAGTTTCATTTAGTGCTTCAAACTATAATTTTATCTGAGAGGGAAGAAGAAATAATAAGAAAAGCAGAAAGGGTCTACATGATATATCAGTACAATACAAGAAACATATTGAAACCATTTTTTTATTTTAGTTTTTTTTCTTCAAAAATTAAAATATGTCCCATAAAGCAACCATGCATATTTTTTCTCCTACCAAACCTTTCCTTCTTTAATGAGATAATCTGTTTTTAAGGAATGCATCGTTCAGTCTTTCTTTTCAAGGGGTGACATTTTTATTTTCCACACATTACAGTATATGCAAGAATGATGTAAATTTGGGCTTTTTCACTGGGCACTGCACAACAGCCTGAAAGACTTTTGAGACCAACACAAGACTCAGCTACTCGCAGTGAATGATGGCTTTAACATACAGATTCCAATCAATAATCCAGAATTTTATATTCAATCACATTCAGTTCACACTCATCAAGGATTATCTTTTGTGCTCCCACAGGCTTTTCCTGCCCTCCACAGGGAGACTGAATTGAACTGAATATACCTCATTATATTTGGGATGGCTGTGGACCCTAATGGAAAAGACAACACTTAGCACATAAGCAGACTAAACTTTCATGATCAAGACCAGCCAAAAAGGAGATTTGTCACTGCTGTCTTCATTTCTCCCACAGTGCCAGCCAACACTTTCTGCAGGGTGAATGATTGTACCTTGACATTGTTTACAAGGCCAATTATATCTTTATTTTGAGAGCTATTCCAAAGACTATTAGAAGATATTTTTTTGACTTCTTTTATTTTTATAGAGGGCAGAGGCAAGTAAGGATCCTGCTTTTATAGTTTACTTTCAGCTGTATCTCTGTGGAGGCCTTTTTCTCTTTTTTCTTTTTTCTTTTTTTTTAAACTGGAGCAGACAGTGGTTAGCAATGGAATACAAAAAAGCAATTCTACTGCCTCATAAGCCACAAAGTGGACTATGGAATTAACGTATGAGATGTTATTTCTAATTTATTTATCAGCTCTCTCTCTGTAGTACAAGTACTCTTGAAAGCACTTACGTATTTGAAGTCTCATAGAGAGATACCAGATAATGGGAAATGGTTTGCTGTGAGAAGTGATCTACTTGAGTGCATAGAAGAGGCCTCTTTCTATCAAATATTTCACGGGTAATGTTTTACTGTTTCTCCTAGATGGCATGCCATAGAGTGTAATAAATTTCCGTTTGTTTATATTCTATGTCTCTATTTGCACTTTGGTGATTATATTTGAATTCATGCAAGATCCTTGTTTTTAAAAAAGAACTTGAGCATAATCTTCTCATTAATCCTGTCCTGTTTGTCTGTTATTAATAGGCCACTGTACAATGTATTCTGCTGCAAAACTCCACCAGGCATGACTAATTCAGATAATTAATTTGCTAGAACATTAACACCATCAAATGAGCCTGCTAAACCAGTAAATTTAAAGTAAATTAAACTTAATTTGCAGGTTATTGCAATTAAGTCTGCCTTGTCTTTCTGAGGGATTTCAACATCCTCAGTATTTAAGAGGCAATCATAATGCATGCAAGTGGGCGGGCTTTTTGGCTAATTAACACGAGTCTAATCTGCTTCTCAATTAGGGTGGATGTTTATAATGTGCTGGTGACAGTGTTGCAATTCAGTACAGCATAACAGGAGTGCATGGCATAATTATAGCTGAAAAGAAAAGCTCATGCAGGGCCTGTTTAGGGGTTAATGAGACATTGGCAGCTTCCAGCTGAGGAGATTGAGCCAGTTTAGTGCAGCTTCAAGAGGAAACCACCCATAGGGGTTTCCTTTGAAGTGTCAAAAGGTCCCCTTGTTCTGGGTGGCTTATGTTTCATTTGTCTGAGTGGCATATCAAAAATTGATGAGCTGCCAGCAGCAGTCCTCATGACATTAATTCACCAATTGTGTTTCTAATAGTTTCATCCTTAAATACGTTTGGATGATGATAATGCTAAGAAAAACCAAGGTTCTGAAAACAATGAGAAGGTCTGTGCAGTTCCAAGGAGTGTATACAGACTACGCAAATGCATCAGCTGCAAATGTTAATGATGCAGATGACCTACACTGCTTGTTATGAGCAGGAAGAAGACAAAGATGTATTGTACATCCCTTCTCTGAACAGCATTCGAGCTGCAGCAGAGATGTGGCATTTGTTGTTACTTAAGTTCTTGAATAGAATAAAATGGGTCAAACTCATCCCTGAAGTAACTTCCCTGGCTTCAGAGCAGCTATACCAGAGATGGAATTGGTCTGTTACACCAAGAGTATAGGAAAGAAAGTAAAAATGCAGAGCTGTAGTCTATATAGTCTAGCTATTAGCTATCTCTAATGCTTACTAGAGGGTTTCTTCAGCCCACTTAAGCTATGCAGGTCCCAATATGTGAATTGCGGTTCTATATTGAGATAGCTAGTGTTGTCAAACTTTTGTGCAAAAGTGAACGTTCATGAACAGATAGCCTGCCCATAGCAGTGGTAATGCTAATTTTGGGGACTGCTAATTACACAGACAAGCAAAAGTCATTAATATATTTAAATACATTTATTATTCTGAAATGAAGAAAAGTCATCAGTGTAAAACTGGCTAGCTAGGTCAGCCAGAGAATTCCTGAGTTACAGGTTTTTCTATGGCATTAGCAACCATAGTATCTGAGCACTGTGTACTAGAAGAGAGTGCTTTAGTTGCTGCATGAGATGCAATTTTCAATATACAGTGTGAGCCAAGTACCTTGCTACATTCTTTTTTAAGCCTGGGAGCTGCACAATATGTTTTTTCAAGTGTTGAACAGCAAAAAAATCACCCTGGTCTTATCACCTCCAAAAGTATTTCCTGAACCTTTTGTAACTTTCTGAAAGTTTTTGTATGGAGTTTGATGGAAAAGGAAGGAAGGAAGACAGAAGGAAGATTTAGCCCATCTCACTACAGGTTATTAGACCTACATCCTCCCTATTTAATTTTTGGCAGTATGAGGCAGCCAGAGTGGAAGCACAGTTGCCCCCTATTCCCACAGGGCTATTGCAGAGGCAATTCAATTCAACAAAAATTATACTATGATGTGGAAATGCATCTCCCTCTGTTGTCTATTAAAAAATGTAGGCTGATTAGGCATCTAACTTAAGTGCTTGCATTTAAGAAGGCAGAATAAATCTGCAGGGCACACATGCACCATTCTTAATATAGGTTGGGTGATCTCTTTTTGGGGTGTCTTCTGCTTGTGGAAGACCAAGATTTGCTAGTATCTCTTCATAATAAATGGGTGCATAAGTGCTGAAGTTAGGGTGTATGGAATGTTGCTACTGCAGGGAGGAAAAGCTTTTTCTTTTTTTAATCCGGAATTATTCAAATTAATGAAAAAGCTGAGGAGTGCATGAATAGTGTCTCCAGTGACAGATGACTGTATGTTAATTTGGCACCATACCACAATAATGGAAGCATGGATTATGTGTAGGTCAGTAAGACTTAATCCTTGTCGAGATTTTTTTGTTTTGCTTCTCTGTCTCAACTTTTTACTGTGACTTGTGGTGTCATCAGTAAATGGGGTTTACTAAGATAAAAATACTACTACTGGTGGCAGAAGTGGCTTCTAAATGACTAAAACACTTTTATCTGAGAAGCACTTTACCAACTCAGCACATGAACATTCAGTTCAAGAGCACCTGACAGATTTTTTGTGTTTAAGCTCCATGACTGATGGATCAAATGAGAAAGCAGGAAGTACCTGTGTCAGGGAGGTAAGCTGTCTTATTTCAGAGAGACTTTCTGTCAGTCTTTCCTGACCGCCAAATGCAAGATGACACAGGTACAGTTGAACCTGCTGTTATTCACCAGCAGAGAAAGGAGTGTGAGTCCATCAAGGAGCAATGAAGGAATCCTGTACAAGTAATATATTTTTAAAAATTATTTTAATGGCTTACAGTGCAAATGTTTCCATCCTATGCTGAAGGAAAATAGCAGAATAAATATGTGGATTAAGTTATGTAGATAGCATTGGCAACAAAAGTGTAGCATGGTATTCATTTTAAAGTGTATTTACTAATTTCTCTTCCCAAACTGATTTCACATTACCAGCTGTAATAACAGAAAAAAATAATTTTTCAAATAGCTAAAGTACATAAAGAAGTATATCTTGCTATGCCTACATTCAACAGTAAAGTCCTTCTCTATTAATTTGTCCAGACATCAAGAGATTTTCAACCATTTGGAAACAAAGGTAATAGGAGATATGAGTGTAAAGCCAAAAAGAAGGTACTCAAACTAAACTGGTTGTTGAAGAGAGACGGACAATCCCATTGAGATCAATTAATAAAGACCACATAAAAAGTGGATGGTCTCCCATTCTTCTCTTACCAGGGATGCAAAAAACCAGGAATATCTCAATTCTGTAGAATATAAGGTCTGTAATGCCTGTGGTCTACAGATCACTCAGCTTTGAAAAAGAAGGGACTACCCTTAGAGACATCACACCATCTGCCACTTCTGCTAAGCTCAGTACACTTCTGAACGCAAAATCCCTCCAGAATTTTTAAAGGCCAAGTTAGTGGCTTCAGTGAGTGGAGTTTTGATGCAATGAAGATTAATGCATTAGCTGCCAGTTAATTAACTGACACTGGTGAAATTTTCATCCTCCTTCTAACAGCATACCAATAGCATTTATGGGGCTACTAGATAACCCAAGGTTGAAGTAGTGTATGGAGTATAACATAGTGTGTTCACAGAAGAAAAGATGCATTAGAAAGATTAAAGCACACATCCCTCTCCCAGCTTTCTATCTGCTTCTCCTTTGGGTTCACAGCAACACAGTGGTGCTGGGTCTTGTGTTGATTTTCAGTCTGTTCTCTGTGGGAGTCTTCCAGCACTCCTGTTTTATAATCGAGGCAAAGGAGTAGAAGCTCCGAGAGGCTTCTTTTATGCAGATCCCTACCTTCAGTCAAAAACATAGTGAGGTGGGTTTTTTTAGCTGGCTGAGATTTTCAGAGAGTTTGGCTCTTGAATACAAGAATTAACACTTTGAAATTATGGCTGTGAAAGAAAGGTTACTCTGCACTGATAGTTTTGGAAGACCGGATGTGACTATCACTACTTAAATTAACCAATACACTTCACATTAGCTGGTTTCAAAAGTTAATTAGCTCTTCTTGTTTTTGTGGTATGGAGAAGTTTGTTCAAAGCTTTGACATGAACATACTGTTGCTAAGAAGCAATATATAAACAACAAACACTATTATTTGTTAAGTGTAATAAATGTGCTAGATAATAGCAGCAAACAAAACTTTAGTGTTGACATGTCAGTAGGGCAATATCTTGGGCCTTCAGAGACAATACTGCTGCATGTGATTTCCTTTTTCTTGTGCTTTGGGGTAACAACTGAAGTAGGATTATCTGCAGTTAAAGGTGATAAAAGGCTAAAATGGCCCTAAAGGATAGTTTGCAGGTAAGGATGCTCTTCTCTGGCTTCCATTTAGCACAGCTGCTTTGGTCTGGTAAGAAAAGGAGTGGCCAGGGTAAAATCAACCAGTAAGACAAATGAGGTTGATGAACTGATGGGCAGTCAGAAGACAGGGACAATTACCGCGGCTAAATAGTCACAGTTTTTCATGAGGGTTGGGTCCAAAGGCTCAGTGGACACCTTTACAGCAGAGAATTTATAAATATTTGAGTAAATTCACTAAAAGGAAAAAGTAGTTTGTTAGAACAGCTCTTTCTGCATGGTACCATGGTGTTCACAAAGCATAACAAAGATCTGATTAAATGCTGGAGAATGATGTTGAAAATCAGGGAATATTCTAGTAAAGCAATGGGTATATCAGAATATTTGCCATATCTGGGCAGGAAAAAAAATTATTATGCCTTTGAAAAATGCCAGATGGACCCTCACAGAGGTTTGTGGTTATGTGCCGATTAGAGAAAACATGGTTGTTGCTCTCTTTCTCCTATAACTTATATTTTATGTTATACAGAAAGTGTAATATTATCTGCTTTTAATGGGTTCACAAACATGGTTAAAGAAGCTCCACCAAAACATTTCTGATGCCTTATGTATTGTTTCAGTAAAGGATTTCTTTTTTACATATAATAATCACTGCTTTTGCAGAGTGAAAGTATAATTGTACAGACCTCGAGAACTAAAGACATAGATAGATAGATACACACACATAGATTACTTCATTTTCTTAACAAAGTGAAATAATATTTGAAGTGGAGTAATGGAGAATAACTATAAATAACTTAGTATCTTATGTGCCAAGAGGGGCATGCATTAGGAAGAAGAGTAAGAGTATACTTCACTCCAGTAAAATCCAGTAGCTGGGCCAGCATGCTCTGAAAACCCTTTTACTGGAAACATCGTCTAGAGTTTGGTATGTGCGGATGATGTTTATTACATTCTTAAAAATACACAGTTCTGTGACCACTGAGACGCAAACTGGTGAGCTAAGAGCTACAAATGCAATTTATGAAACAAATGGTTCTGTAATTTGACCAAGAGAGTTCCATCCAGAAACAAAATTTGAGATCACAGTTACTGTAAAAATTACAGAACAACCCCATACACTAAGTAGAGATGTATCCACCCAATAAGTAAAGGAATTATGTGGAAACCAAAATGTATCATTGGTTTCCTGATCAGAGGGAATCGTTAAAGACCATTTTACTTTGTTAAGGCAAAAATGTGTTGCTTTCCCAGCAAGTTATTATTATTTCTCACTCTGAAATTAGTTTAGATTATTCATGTTTGTGTTTTCCTGTGATCAGTCTCCAACCAGTGGGTAATGATCCCTCTTCCTAAGGAGGTGATGTTTTTTATCCTGCATCTGAAAGAACGACAAATAAACCCCCACCTAAATATCATTCTGATTTTACAGAGACCTTAGTCATTAATTACTGTATTCATTTAAGGTTCTTAAGTCTTAAATTTGTATATGCTTCTCATTATTTGCTTTACTATAAAGGTCTGTTGATGCAGCTGAATTAGTTGGAAGTTTGTGACATAGGAAATGATACCATATCTCATATCACATAATCATATCATCATATCATATCATATCAATCATTTATATGAAGCTTATGTTGTTACTAGTTCACGGTCCAAGCATCAATTGAATTAAATGAGCTCAGCCTAGAATTTCAGACATCCCTTTTTATGCTTTACTTCTTTATAAAATATACTTTCTCAGATTCACCTAATTTCCATGTTTTTCTCTGAAGCAGAGGTAAAGAAATACCAGAGGTAAAGTAAATACCCAAATCACTTCTACTGACAACTGTCTAGTAGGCATAGAAGAGAAAGCATCAAAACTCAAGAACAGAAAATTCATCTAGGTCTTGGTCCATTATTTAGGTCCAAAGAAAAAATACATATATGATAATATAAATCTTTAAACTCGTTAACAAGGCTAAAAATCACATGAAGTGAGGCCACATCTGCGTCCAGTAGTACTGTGTTCAGATCTGGCCTTCCCAGTTCAAGAAAAGACAAAGAACTGCTGGAGAGAACCCAGCAAAGGACTAAAAAGAATATTAGGTGACTAGAGGACAAGACTTTCCTCTTATGAGGAAAGGCTGAGAAAGCTGGGTCTTTTTAGCTTTTAGAAGAGAAGACTGAGAGGGTCTTATCAATGCTTATAAATATTGAAAGGATGGGTGTCAAGAGCATGGGGCTAGACTCTTTTCAGCGATGCTTTGTGACAGGACAAGGGGCAAGAGATGCAAACTGGAACATGGGAAGTTCAAGCTCAATATGAGAGAAAACTTTACTGTGAGGGTGACAGAGCACTGGAACAGGCTTCCCAGAGATATTGTGGAGCCTCCTTCTCTGGAGACATTCAAAACCTGCCTGGACATTGTCCTGTGCAGCCTGCTGTATGTGAACCTGATTTAGCAGGGGGTTCAACTAAATTATCTCCAGAGGTCCTTTCCAACCTCTACCATTCTGTGATTCTGTAAAGCCTTGAGGTTATGTGAGTGAGGACTATGTGCTGTTTTTTGCATGTAACATGACATTCTAAAGACTAACATAGAATCATAAACCTGCTGTTTATGCGAATAAACAGGTACTAAAGAGGCAATAGATCCTGCCACACCACAACTTGGATCCTCTAAACTATCACTGCACTTTCAAGCTTCCAAAGTCTACTAGAGAACAGGGTTTTCATTCTGAAGCTCTGCTGGTCTATCTAATCCTCTTTCTTCCACCAGTGTTCAGAGTAACGCCAGTCAAAACTCTTGTGCCAGTTCCACATTTTATGCCTGGCAGAACTCACAGACTGAGCGGTTTTCTGTCTGTGTTTCTTCAGGCATCCCATCTAGTAAGTGTTTAAAGAGCGTGCCTGCTCGATTATATTTTAAAGGAGATGTAAGTGGAAATAGAAGAAGTACACACTATTCACTAAAGCAGTTACTGCAGTTATTAGGGTATGGAATCAATACAAGTCTGCCTTAAAAGTTTTATTTCTCTATGCTTAGCATATCAGTTACTGTCTCCATTTGCAAACTCAAATCTAACTCTTTTATTTTTTTTTAAATATATCAACTCAATCACCTGTAGTAGTTTAAGAATCAATATATGGATTCATTAGATGTGAAGGAGTGGTAAGAAATGACAATATGAGCTAGGCAGGTAAGAGAGTTCCTGGTTTCCTCAGCTGTTACCAAAGAACTGACTAGTGAAAAATGAGGAAGACATCTACTCTGCAGATCCAAAAATCAGCTCAGTGCATTTTTTATAACAAGTTACTCTTCACGTAGTCCATGTAATTTGAAAGAGACTGTGTCATTTCTGCAACTGAAGATGTTTAAACTGATAATACAGATAACACTAAGCACTTTCAATGAAAGCTTCTCCTGAGGTTATACACCATTTCTAGACCATGATAATTCAGAAATAATTCCTTGTTCTTACAGTAAGACTAGGTGGCATGTACCAGATTGATTCATCTACCCTGATTTTACAGATGCAATACAAAGTATTATAAATGTAAAAGCTTGATACAATCATGAAATTATTTGATAATTCTCACTTAACTTCTTCTCTGTTATTGTTACACACATTCCAGTCCAGCTTAGAGTTCACAGTCAGAATAAAAACCAGTTGTGCCAGTATAGGATTATAATATGCAAAACCTCTTCCTTCTCCCTGTTCACTGCGTTTGAAGGGCGCTGTTATAGCACCAGTTAAAGTTGGTTACAATACTGACAGTAATTTCAACAGGTGCCAAACAAGTGCCAAATTTCCTTCTAATATCAGTTTACAAAGACCTAGACCTAGGCATGGGTATAGGCAGGTCTAAGGTATCTAAGTGCAGAACTGTGATTGCAATCTCCTTCCTGCATACCTGGCTGCTACTTGGGTCAGAAGTACCCTATATACACTGAGCGGTGCATGTGCTCAGTTTGTTAATTCCACATAATCTGACTGACTGTTTTGCTATTCAGTTTCATATGTACCTTTCATAGCAAACATTTTTTTACCTCTTTTTATTTTTAGAAATATTTATTAAGAAATATTTCTTTTTTCAAGAAAGAAATAAAATATTACTCTTCAGGAAAGAGAGAACATGGAGGCAAGGCAACTGCAGGGTAGATGTTTGTGTGCAAATTTCTTTCATGGAGCCTTTTTCTTGCAGTAAATTGATGGGGACTGATATTCTTGTTCAATAAGAATGTGCACAGATTCAAGCCCTCAGTTACATGATTAATCTAATTGTAGACTGAAGAGGGGCATTTGTAATGCTCCCATTGGAGTTCTGTACAAAATAATTTGCTTAAAAAGCAATTGATGTCTTCTGGAAAACTTTGAAAAATGTTCTAGTTAAAAACACTTTGTCTGTGTGTCATGTAGCTTCTGTTTTTTCTTCTATAATTTTTATCATTAGGGACATGACAGTGTTACAGTTGCATGAGAATATACTTGCTTCTTAAGAATTTATCTGTATTTCACCCTAAATTATTTCATGGCATCATAGTAATTCCCATAGCAACCAGCTATGATGTAAGAAGTTGAAGATATGACTTTTAGAGGAAAGTAGAGATGGCACATATTAATGCATAAAGAAAATAATTCTTTCTATTAACATACACAGAAGGTGGTGTAAAGTGAGAGTCTTTTGGGTGACGGACACAAGTTCAGAGCCCCGTATTATTTCTTCTAAGCCAAGAAGTAATGCATTTCTCATTTTCACAATGAGTATAATAACACATTTTGTCATCCAAAAAATGTTGAGGGAAAAAGCGATGTTAAATACTGAAGCAAATTTTGTTAGCATATTTGATAATGCTGGCTATATAGAGTTATAAGCTGAATTATCTTTTAAAATTAAAACCAGCCTTGTGCAAATCATAAACTGATCTCTCAATATAGTTTATTTAGAAAAAAATGAGAATGTATCATATAAGTATTCTGCACTCTGGTTAACCTCAATTTCTGTGTTTTGAGTAGAAAATACCTGCATGGTTTATGTAGATTTATGGAATATTAGAAAGGTGATTTATTGAAGCCCGATGTGCTAAAATTTAAAACATGACTGTCCTTTACTCCCTGTAGTTGATAGCTTCCTCCAGTGGTGATGAGGCAAGCTGCAGGTACTGTTCCTTCACCACAGACAAATGAACTTTAGGGTGACTACACACCTTTACATCTCCAGTACCTACATTTTAACAGAATGAATTTGTGTCTGAGTATCTTTGCATAAGGATGTTCGTGTGCTGCATGGGCATATAGCAAAGTTCAACTATAGCAGCAGGCTTTATGTTTGGTCCTACATACTGTGAATTATTTCATGATTTATTTGAGCTAGTTGTTATCCTGGTCTTTCATAACATGTGTTCTTATCCAGGTACAGCTAGACTCAGGTACCCTTAAGGTGAATTGCAAGGCCTTCTTCAGTTGCAAGGAGAAATGTAATACAGAATCACAGAGTCACAGAGTCACAGAATACTAGAAGTTGGAAGGGACTTTGAAAGATCATCCAGTCCAACCTCCCTGTCAGAGCACGATCACATAGACTAGACTAGGTCACACAGGAATACACATATATGAATACATATAATGCACACAGGTACAGATAAAAATATAGATAAAAGAAAAATCCAGAGATTTTTGTACCTTCCTGTGTGCTAGCATAATATAAAGTGTGTGCACAGACTGTAATTTCTAAAAATATCTCTTGGAATTTTTTATGATTATTGGCATGGAAACTAATTCATTCTGTTGATACTAATTGACTCTTTGAAATCACATATGAACATATCCCAGACCATGTTTTTAAACAAAAAACTTATCCTGCAAAACATAGCCTAAATATGCAGTCATCTTAATAAAACACACAACATTATAGATTTTCATTTGGAGCACATTTTCTCCATATAAGGACTTCTAAATGATTTATAGGAGTCAGTTATCCTGCCCCATCCCCAAAAGCCAGGAGGTGGATAGACAAAAAAGAAAAAAAAAGGTCGCTCTTACATGATCAGTTGTTGGTTTTCTTTCACACCTTTCCCATTTATTGCCACCACTTGAGTTGCTCAGTCTTGTACATTTAAATGGGAAGAAAGAAGTATGTAGATAAACTCATAGACTCAAAGACAAGTTTAGACTGGAAGTGAAGAAGCACCTAGTCCAGTTCGCTTACTGAAAGCAGAACTATTGATCAGATGCTGAGGTTGTAGTGAACTATTATGTATTTGTCTTAGACTATTTACCAGTTTAGTTTTGTTTTTAAATAAGAAATGGAAATGTTGTCCCACTATAATCTTCCAAGACCACTGAGATCAATGGGACATAATTTCATTCAAAAACTTCTAGATGTAAGGATTTGTTAAAACATTACTTTTCTCTTAATATATTTTTAAATTACCTTTCTGTGCATGTTTTTTTCCTTTTGAATTCATCAGCCAAAAGACAAAACTTTTCTGTGAGCTTGGCATTGTACAATTAAAGTCATTGAAGGCTCCTATTTCAAGCGCAGAAACCCCAAGCTGTTTAGCCACATTGCAGGCAAACCAGAAAAGTCTCACTAAATTATTTTTTTTAAATCAAAGTCCCTCTTCAAGAAGAAGATATACATAGAAGTCTCTCATTTTATCAGTCAAGCTGTTTTATTAATACCAGCCTTCATCAGCAGAGAAGGTTAGTTCTGCTATTGAGTTTTGATCCAGCAGTTATAATAATTTTGTTTGCTTCTGCTAAGAAGGATGTATAAAGGAAGAAAAAAATCAGATGCAGTGCATTAGGAAGCAGAGCTTACAGTTTATATTTTAAGGCTGCAAGGCAACTGGTTAATTACAGATGTATGGGGCTGGAGGCTGGCCATAGAGCTCTTGTTCTGGACTCTGGCACAAAAAAAATGACTGAACTTTTTTCATCATGTTGTCCATTTTTCAGACTGTATATTCAACCCAATATATTTATGCCAGCCACTTCTAGCACTGTTACTAGAAAAAATATTTAGGTTGCATCGGCAAAATTTTTCCTATGTACTAACACTTTTGAAAATTCTCCTTTCTAATAAATATTCATTGCTATAGATGGAGAGTAGCCAAACTTAATGTTCAAAGTTTCAAGATCCTTTAAGTTCGAATGTTTCTGCAATCAAGGCTTCCACCTTTCTCTCTTCCCCTTCTGCTTCCTACTCTCCTGCAACCATGACCCCAGTAGCATATTCCTGCCCTTCTCTTCCCTTCTGCTTTCTTAACACTATAAACCCTTCTTCACAAGCTTATGCCTTTCCCAGATCCCTCAAATGCTCTGAGCCTTCCCATCCAGAGACAGGGATGTGTGTCACAGACCACAGTTGCGAATGCTCTGAGCCTTCCCATCCAGACAGGGATGTGTGTCACAGACCACAGTTGCCCCCTCCTGCAGAAGCTGAGGCATGGAGGGGCAGGAGAAGGGGAAAAGAGAGTGCATGCCTCAATACCACCCTGACATATGGTCAGGGCTCAGCAGGAGCGGACACCGGCTGGGAGCTGGAGAGCACTCACAGCACAGAGTTGGTGTTGGATCCACAAGCCAGTCTGAATCAGTGATGTGTCTCTGTCCACATACCCATAAATGCATGCATGCAGTGGTGTGTGTGTGTGCATACATATATACACTTAACAGCTTATCTCATTTGGCCACAAGCAACTAGAGAGAGAAATAGCAAAACATCAACAGAACGCGCTCAAGTTCTCTCCATCTGAAAGTGGTTATGTTTGCACAAACTGTGAATTTGCAGGTGATATCTGTGAAGCGTATATTCCCAAAGGTGACCTAGATGTATTCAGGTTCCCTAGACAGGTTACCCTTTGTGCATGCTAATTGGTTTAGGTCCTTTAAGAAAACATATCATTGTTCTAAACTTGTATCTATCTCTTTATCTAATTTAATCTAATTGCAACACTACTAAGTTACTGATGCAGGTAAAGTTTCTAGAAAACAAGTTTTCATCATGGTCTTTCATTTGCATTCTTTTATTCTTCCTTTTTTGCAAGGGGATGGATAAATAAAGTAAAATTAATATAAATGTATTCATATTGCCTTTGGATTTTCAGGATAAACTAAGGGAAAGAAAGACAAGGAACAGGCTGGATGGCAGTCACCTTCTTGCTATAGAGAACACTCACAGAATAAGAGAAGTCTTAAATGTAATTAAGAAACAGACAAATGTTTTATCACTGAAACCTTACAACAAAAATATATTTCAACCAGCAAATTGCTACTTCTGTACATAAAAGAAGTAGCACAATTTAAAACTGAAACTCAGTAAATTACGGATTCTGAATGTCTTACATAACTCTATTATGAAGAAGGCTTCATTTCTGCTAAAAACTCTTGAATAGTAATTTCTGTTAGCACTTCTCACTGTTAGCAGATTCTCTTTAATGGTTTAAATAAATATTACATAAATTACAGAGGCATTCCTTTGCTTTTGTTAACCAGAATTGGAAATTAATATGGGCTGTAAAAAGCGATTTTATACATGAATGTTTGCATGATGAAATATATGGATCAGAAAGCTGTAGTTTTTGCAGCCCTCATCTGATAGCTGTGGGTTTAATTCTGCAATGGATTAAAATCTGTGCCCAGTTTCATGTCCATGGCCAGCTCTAATGTCCCCAGATGGTATGGCCACATGTTTAAACTCATCAATTTATGGGTGAACCAGAGCCCAAAAGGCACATCAAACATAAGCTTCATTCTCTGATGGGAGAAACTGGGCAGCAAAAGCCTTCCAAGTGTTTTCGTGAATCTCTACAGCATGTGTCTTCTTTCTGAACACTCATGTTTAGAGCAATAAACATCCAAAGGCAAACTAGAAGGAAAGCATGGGGAAAGTGTGACTTGTACCTTTATATTAGCCAGAACTCATTTACTGCAACACAATGCACAGATTTTTTTCTAGGCCAAATAAATATGTCCTCAGGCAAATAATCTGTCCACTTAATAATTCAGTTACTGTACATATGGAGTCCCATTTTCTGTGACCAAATGGAATGGGTTTCTGTTAAAATTAATACTCTATCTCTTCAAATTAGCAGACTGACTCTGCAGTCTCTAATCTGGCAACATTTCCACTGACAGAACTAGGAATTGGACCTAAGAAGTACCAACCATATGTAATGTAAGATAATTTAATTGAGGGGCTGAGGGGCTGGTATTTTAAGGTAATAAGTGTCTCAAAGTGGCAAAACCTCACACAAAGAAGGACTTGAGGTCAAATTTGCAGTCCAACTACCCCAGCTCCCACCTGACCTTTCAGATTCCTTAATTTTTTACTGATCATTTTCCCTGCCTTCCCAGACTCTTTATCTTCTGACTGCTACCATGTTATTCAGAATGAAAAAATATCCCAGTTTCTATAAATTATGATCCAAATGAGGAGCTAAATAATTAAATCAAATGGACATGCTCAGAATATGTAGATCTAAATGCAGATCACAGAACCACTCAGGTTGGAAGGGACCTCGAAAGTTCATCTGGTCCAACCTTTAATGGAAAAGGGAGCCTAAATGAGTTTATCTTGCACCCTGTCCCATTGTATCTTGAAAATCTCCAGTGATTCAGACTCTACCATGTCCCTGGGGAGGTTGTTCCAGGGAATGACTGCTCTCACAGGAAAGCATTTCTTCCTTATGCCAAGATGAAACCTTTGCCAGTCCAATTTGCACTCGTTGCCCCTTGTTTTCTCTGTAAGGCTCATTGTGAACAGAGGGTCTCTGCTTCCTTTGTACCCACACTTTAAGTACTGGAAAACTGTGATTAAATTCTCCCAGACCCTTCTCTTTTCCAAGCAGAAAAAACCAAAACTTTTCTCTCTCTCTTTTGTTTTTATTTATTTCTTAGTAACTGACAGATCATAGCGCTAGTGCAGGAAGCTAATTCAGAGATTGGCAGTTCCCAGAGCTGCCACAAAGGATTTGAACTCACAGCTTTCCTTTCTCTGATATGTCCTGTATTCCCCTGCCAGTTATTCTGTAAATCCATTTCTGTCTTGGAATTTACCATCTGACTCAATTCTGCAGTCAGTCATTTCTTTGACATTTCCAGATCTCAAGAAAAGGTATTTGGAAAAGAAGGAGGAAATCATGGCTTATCTAACCAGAGAAGCTGGAGGTTTGAGCTGCCCTGATGTTGCAGTCCAGAAGAGAGGGCAGTTTTGAAGATCTCCTGCATGCACTGCTAGCCTGACAGGAGTTGTCTTCTGGGTGTTAGGAGCTATGAATGGAAACTCCATCAAAGTGAGCAGTATCTGGAGGTCAGGACTTCACTTTCTGAGTAACTGCCATAGTAACGGGGTTGTCATGTGGAGGGCACGGCTGCTACCTCTCAGTCTTTTGGCTGAGCTTTCAATTAAAGTCCTCCTGAAATGTGCTTGGAGCTGAATTAAATGTGATCAGTACATGTTCTGAGTCCTTGGAGACCACCTGCAGGGTTCATGTCCTGAGGAAATGGTAGGGCTCCTACTCAGCAAAACAGGGAAAGTGATCAGGACATGCACTTCAACAACATGATGGTGTCTCTGGAAGCTAAGCAGGCAAAAATTAAACTCCTACATAAATTGGGATCCCATGATGTATCAATTTACCTGCATAGAATAGTTAGACATTTGCCTTTCGGGTACTTTTTGCATGGAGGCCCTTAAGATCCACTTACTGAACATAGGCAGTAATTTTGATACAGTTTCAAATCCTGGCAATCCCTGGGTAGTTTTGTCTGAGCTCTGACAAGCCAGCACATGGAGAAGCGCCCAGGAGGTGGGTTAAACCAGCAGGAATCGGAGCTCTGCAGCAACACCAGCACTGGCAGTCTCAGACAAAAGGAAGAGACTGTTGAAACCTTGCCAGCATTTGAACCAGTCATTGCTCGCTCGTATTTAGTTTTCATGCAATTATAATACTATCGTGACAGCATCTTGGCACAAAAGAAATTAATGCAGGTGCAATTAAGCCTTTCACATTTTTCTAAGTCACCAGAGCTATGGAAACATCCATAACTTAAAAAAAAAATTCAAAACCTAAGGGTCAAATCTTTGATCTTATTTCTGCAGACATGTTAGAGCCTATTAGAAGTGCACTCCCTCACCCAGTGTATTGTGGATCTGCCACAGATCTGTAAAAGGCATCACTATGTGGGAAAACTTACTATTTTGATGTCTGAGATGTGTGGGACTGGTCACAGCATGAGTCCAGATTATCTCAAATCGCCTGATACAGTCTGGCTCTGTGAGTCTTTTAGACTTTCTTCTGTTCTTCTTGTATGATCCTTTCTTGCCCTCACTGCAATCTCATGTGGTCAAGGGCTTCTACTAAAAGACTGTTCCTGCATTCAAAATTTGGACATTTCTGTATTTACTGCCCTTTTATCCATGTATATTTTATGAAAATTCACAAAATATTCAATAGCTCTTAAAGTCATCTTTTATTATCTCTGCTGGGCTGGAAAAGTGATTGAACATCGGGCTGCATTATAAA
>NW_010179368.1:31059-57234 GCF_000695765.1 Mesitornis unicolor
AAAGGGTTTGAGACCCCTTCAGAGGGCACTTTGCTTTTTATTCTGCCTGCAAGGTACGCCTATGCATCTTTGGTTAGAAGTGTTAAAAAGAAAAAGCAGATGAAAGCAACAGACTTTTTTGTCAAGCTGTGACAGAAATCAAATGCAAATAGAGCTCAGTTCAAGACTGTTTGTTAAGTGTCACGTCGGTGAGTATTAAATGCAGCACATGTCATTTTACAATGAGCATACTGTATATGAATTTTATTGATTCTTTTTTTCAAAGAGGATACATCGAATAATGTACTCTTCCTTACCAGTGCCAGCTTACAAGTGTGTCTTCATACTTGTGTATGCACATTCATTAGACTCCTAAATGCTGCTGCCTTACTAAGCACATCTTATTTTGTGGAGGCTGGGATTCAAGCTGTAGAAAGACCTACACAAATGACTCTTCCCTCTGAGGAAACTGGGACAGAGTCATTTAGACTTCCCAGCATGAAGCTGTGAATGAGCAGCTTCTCAAAATGATTCACAATTAGTGCACCAGGTTAACACTAGGAACAGGTCCTCAACCAATTTCCTTTCCACAGAGCAGTTAGTTTGGGGCTTCATTTTGTTACTAAGAATGTTACAGATATATGAAAAAAATCATCAGAGCTGGTTAACTCTGATGCACATATATATGAAGTCAGTGAAAGTCAAACCCTATTTCTCCATATTCATTCAACCTACATATTTGTCCAATTAATGTTTAGAAAAACTGTCCCTGGCATAAAAATGCATATGAAAAGCAACAACAGCCGTGTCATACTCATCTTCATGCATTAGGACAGAGCCATTAATGATTCAGTAATGGGATCACTGCTCCATGGGAGTTGCAATGAATGTCCACTGCATCCATCTATGTGCAGTTGTGCCAGTATTTGAGCTCTGTTTGGCTTCATGTGTGCATAATCTTTCATTGCTCGGTGTGATTCTACAACCATGTCCTTACAACACTCAAATCATCAGAGTGCTTAGAAAAGCATATTAAAATCTGTGTCAGCTAGACAACTCGAAAATCTTATACATTCTGGGCTGCAATGGTTAGTCTTAGATGTTTAAATGCCAGGCTAAAGTATGTTAAAATTGGGCATATGCAGAAGGCATTTCATGCATTTTTTGGTGATTTTAAGTATGCTATCAATTTCTTACCTACAGACTTAGTGACAGACACTCAGGATCCTTTAAAGGCCACAAGGCACACAATACATCTGTAGTTCAGACTCTTGTCTTCTGACATGTCTCACCTCCAGGGGCACAGCAATGCTACACATGAGCCAAAACAGAGGCCAGGAATTTGGATAATGCCCTGAAATGTAGGCTAACAAAAGGCTCATGCTGACAAAACTCTTCCTCACATATTGAGTGCTTCGAAGGTCTAGATTTCTGGTGGAAATTTGCCACTCCTCCCTTCATCCCACAGACAGATATTGTAGCAGCTTCTTAATCAATTTAATCACTGTCTATGATCTTAAAGAATGGAGATGGAAATAGTGTTTCATACATACTGTGCTTCTACATCTATGTATTCTTAAAGTCCTCAAGCTTTAAATATCTTTTGTTTAAGAAAAAGTGTTGCTTAAGGGTTGCTTAAGCTTTTTCTAAGAAGATTATCTAAAAGAAAGTTTCTGTGGTGCACTCTTAATAAAAGCAAAACTAATGTTAGGTTAACCAAGCCATGGTCTGAAAAGGGTGCAGAAGTTAAGAATTCAGCTCCTGGAGTCATGTGATGGTGCCAAGTATGTCTACTTATCCATTCACTATCCATCTATCTCATCGATACTTTAGAGCAAATGGATTGTCCATTAGGCAGCAGTTCCTTCCGCCTTGTAGATATTTCCTTCCTTCCAAGAAAGAAGGTGAATGGTAGTTTTTTCTGTAATGCAAAAGAAAACATATGGGATGGTAACTATTTAAAGATCATAATTTCTGTGAGCTAGGGAGTAGTAGGATGCATAACCTATAACTTTTGGAGGAAAAAGTTTTAAAAAATAAAACATTAACCCTGTGAAAGCTGTTTCCATTTAACTGAGTTGCCAGTAAAACAGTCAATTAAACTTACTGTGATGCTTCTTACTGGTACTTTCACTGGGTTTTTGACTGTCATTTTCAAATAGTAATTTGGTTTTACTGTAAAGTTAAAGTAACAATTGATTTTGGAAACTGCTTTTTAAGACAGTCAGATACATTTATAATGACAGACAATATGTTTTGATACAGGTGCCTACGCCATTTACATAGAGCTTTCATTCAAATCTAATGTTTTGAGGAAACAAATTAAAAAAATTATGCCCAGAATGCTGACAAAAAAGTTCTTGCATATGAAAAGCAATATCCAGCTCTATTTACTCAAATAAGGAACCGTGTTTCATATAAATGCATTTTTTCTTCCTTCTTCTCTCTACTGATATTCCCCTCAGAGGAATTTTTTTTTATTCCTTCTGCATCTTTGTCCTTTGCAGTTGTTCCCCTTCACTGTTTCTCTTTACACTTCCTTCAAGACACTCTTTTTTCCCAGTTTGCCTCCTTTAGGGAGTTCTGTTACATTTCTGTTCTTTTGCTTCTTTTTCACCTGTTTAATGATTTTCTTCCAGAGCTTTCCTTACCTATCCAACATCTTAATTCTTGCAATCTGACACATTTCTCAAATTCTTCTTGCATTGTTTGCCTTACCTCTTCTTGTAGTTCCTCCCTATAGACTAAGCTCATTCTTATATGTTCTCAGTAATGTGGCCTGACTGCAAAGAAAATAAGTGCTCAGGAGGCTATGTTAAGAAAATGAGGGTACTGTATCATAACTAGATTTTTTTTAAGCAATTGGAGGTCCAAAGCAGCATTTAGGGCAATAGTAGAGAGTAGAAGGCCCATGTTCAGCAGAACCTGTAACATATTAAGACGACTGAATTGAAGCATTGAGGAGGGCTATTTCACGTGTGTGTGAGTAAGGGCAAGGGGTTTGCACATGTGTTCTTCTCCTTCTATCCAGATACTTTAGTGACTTCACACAGATATTTGCTCAAAAATACTCTTAGAGCCTAAGATTGAAAGTTAACATTTTATTTTATCCTTAAACTGCCAGCAGGCACGGTGATTTATATTGATTTTCTAAGTTAATATAATTCAGGAAATAATCTTTTAATCTGTAAGGAAAATACATTTTTGTCAGTGTTTTTGTCTTCAGTTGTTGATAAGAACTATGTGAAACCAGGGAATCATTAATCTTGACTTTTGCTAGTATATGTCTAAAAGACATTTGACTACAGAGAATTTACAGGAAATAATATGGTTATGGTAAAAGTCCCATTTAAAAGAAGAAAATTACTCTAATAGCACATTGTAGTCTTCCTTAGAGAGTAATTGGACAGTATTTCCATTGTGCATATAGGACTGCATCAACAATCTAAAGGTAAAGCAACAAAAATTGTCAATGAATCGTGGCTAACAATTGTTCTAGTACTTGAGGGAAATAACTTCCCAGGATGCCACGGTTGACATTTCAAGTCCAGAGGATGGCACAAAAAAGTATATTCCATTTACCAGACTTAATTTTCATGTGATGTTTTAGATTGTCCAATGATGTCCAAAACTTCTGCATGAAGCTAGCGGGTATGACACTAAGCCTACTGAAAACACTTGCTCTTCCACAATCCCACTTCAATCCCAAACTGCTGAAGATATAACAACAGTGAGATTTGGGTCGGGATTCAGGCATCTAAATTTAGATCTGCATGTAGCTCTCAGTATACAAACCATGTTCCATTCCATTGTAGTCAGTCTCCGTACAGACAACTAGCATCATATTAAATGCTATAGAACATGTCAGTTGATCTTCAGCTGCCACTCAAGAAGGGTAAGGAACTCTCGTATGTCCCATCTGATAGCTGTCAGACCAACAGAGCATATAGATCTCCTCAACATGTGGCACTAGATGGAGTCGCTGTAGTCTGGAGAGCTGTTTCGTTCAGACACCAGTCTTTGCAGAAACTACTGTATCTAACATTAATCTGAGCACACAAAGGAAAAATAGCTTGTGCCCTAAAGGAGGGATATCTAAGCAAACATAGCAAGCAAAAGTGGGAAACAGGAATAGTTGTTCTGTCCTCAGTGAAGGAGGAGTAGAGGGGAATTAGTAGACAGCCAAGTTATGTGACTTGTTGAGTTTCACAGTGGCAGTGCTTGGCAGAGGGAATTTACTGCAGAGACTTTTCTGCCAGACCTCATCTAGCTCTCCTGCTGTGGCTGAAGACAAAATTGATAGGAATTTGATGTGAAGCAGCCAGAAGGGCCACATGCTTTTTTCTTGCCAAGCACTACTTCTGTTGAACACCATAGGAGTTCTGCTATTGCTCTCTGTGGCTTTGAGCAAGTTCTGGGAGAATCCCCAAGAATTTTCACAGATATTTAGAAAGATTTATTTGCTCACATAAAGCAAATAATGGTCTGATCTTCCTGCAGTTACAAACTTTCGAATAGAGGCAGAGGAAGACCTGCCAAGGTGTATGACCTGTGCAACCCCCTAGATGCCTACTCAATTTGGGGATTTCCAATGGCCACAGCCCTTATGCATGATGTAACTTATAATATGCTGCTCATTCCAAATAAATCTGGGGGAAGCCTCTCGAGTGTGCCCCTGGAAATGCCATAGGACCATTAATATGAAAAGCTGCAGATTTGTTTTCTGGCTACATACTGTTTGAGGTCTCTTTCTATTTCTGCCTACAAAGACTCTCTGTCACAGCCACCTTTCAAAAGGATTTTGTTGAACTGTACTGTGAGCTAGACTAAAATGTTACAACTACTTTTATAGTCGTTAGAGAAAGCAAGGAGTACGTTCAGGCTAAAAACCAGGGTGGGATTTCTAGGGGTTAGAGGAACAATTCAAGCATCATGATCTTTCAGGACCCTTTCTGTTGCTGAAATGGATATCAACCTCATATCAGTGCACAATGGTAAGGGAGTGATCACCATTAAATTTGCAATAGCCATCTAAGCAGGCACTAGAGATGTTTCAAATAACCTCCAAGCTAAGGTGGAGTGATACCTTAGAGCTAAATGGTATCACCACATCTCTGAACCATGCTATTCTGGATAATTTAGCGTGCAGAATGAATATCTTTTCCTGCTTTAAACTTCTAAATGTTTTAGATTTAACAATGCAGATTTCCAGCAACAGTAATCATCCTAGGTCCTGAGAGGTTCTGAACTTTCTAAAAATGTGAAGACATGGGACATCATAGCACCTCAAAGCAGAAGCTGGGAGAGAGCAGTGGAGCTGCTTTATATTCTTACCAAAGTTGCATATATGCAGCAATCTCCTGTTGGATACAGCTTTCATGCGAGTAAAGCCTGACACAATGGCAGCTATTTGTTAAAAAAACACAGCTCATGGTCACCATAGTACATCTATACTTATATAGAATTACATCCATGCAGCATACATTACTCACAGGAAAAATAATAATAATATAAACATAAAATACAGCAAAGATATTGCAACAATTAAGGGGAGAAAGAACTTCAGTGGAAATATGACATTTAAAAAAGTGGTACCTAGGAAAGGAAAATAATCATTTGCTCTCTTTCATGTATTAATGGCAGATATTTTAAACACAGCAGATGTTCCATGTGCAGCTGTGAATGCAATAAGCAGTTTTAAGAAGCTAATATTTGGTCACTTTCTGTTATTGTACTTGTAACCCATCAAAACCTTGCTCATCAAATAACCTGATCAACTGTCTACAAATAAAGGGCTACTCGTTGTGGATGAAGTTTGGAGAATTCAGGCCTACTGCTTTTGTTTCACTTTTTAAAGCATTTTCTCATTATACTTGTATTTTATGATTTCAAAGACAAATATTAACCTGTGTATTTGAAGAAGAAATGGTCTTCAAGATACACAGCAGCTTTTGCTGTTAGAGATGAGGAGATACTTAAAGCTGCAGCTGAAAATAATCTAGGGCTTGAACTATGTAAATAGAGTTTATGGTGTGTATATATACCGTCAAGGCAACCGGCAGTCAATGGAGTAGAAAATACTTTGACTTCTTAAAATAACTATGTAGTATTTAAATAGGCTCGGTAGCTAAAGATCTGGATTGTACAGTACTGTAGTGACTGGCAGTTCCTTTTTGTGAGATGCTAAAACTAGAATACAATATTTATTGGATCAGACTGTAAGAGAGTTGTGCCAGTTGTATGAGACCAAAGAACACCAGCTTGTACTTGGAGCATCTTTGGGGTGCAAAGCCCTTAAGTCAGCAGTAAGGCTGGCAAGATTTATCTTTCAATTGAATGTTTCACTGATGCTTGTCATTGATGGCAACCAGCAGAAACAGCATGAGTCCAAGATGCCATTTTCTGTGGTGAGACAACTTTCCCAGATGTTTTTTTGCAGAGCTGCACAGAACTTCGCTTTGACAGAGGACATAGTTTTCACTGTTGATTCAAAATGTCCTTCCTTTCATTTTATAGTATTGAAAATAAATTTTTAAATTAAAACTGAACCATATTTAGGCCTAGCTTTTCTAAAGACATTCCCCAAACCTCTCTTTGAGAACAATATAAATAATAGGAATTTCTGACTACTGAATACATAGCATTTTTTCACTGAACAATCTGCCTAGAAACCAGGTGGTGTTATAATTTTAAGATTAGTTTAGAAATAAAGCAGTTCCCCAACAGGAAACACTAACTTTTAGGCTGGATCAGATTCCTCCATCCTGATTCATTTTTACTAGTTGTTCTGTAATTCTCTCATTTACATGACTAGTGTCACACAGTGTGAATAAGCCATCAAAAAAAGAAAAATACCAACATTAAAAGGATGAACCTAGGTTTAAGATGCCTGGTTAATTTCCATTCATAGTCTCATTTGCATATAGCAAGTTATTTTAAAATGTTGGAATTCTACCCATCAATTAATTTCCAAAAACCGCAGCCACATTCACACACCCATCATAGTTCATATGTTAGAAAAATAATCTGTGAAATTTACACACCATTCAGTTTTTAAGGTCCTTACCCAAGAAATGAGACGCTGAAGGAGGACCATTCCTCTATGCTTTTTTCAACACCCAGATATGATGCAACAATTTATATGGAAAAATATTTTCTGAGAAATGAAATAACATTAAGACTAAAACTAATAAAACCATTAATATTAAGACCAATTAAGATTTCTGAGAGTGACATAGGGATTCTCGCCTGGCATTATGAAGCAAAATAGCCTTTTAGGATGTTTTCTTTTCCAGAATGATCTGTTCGAAACTCTATAATGTCAAAATCACCCAGGGTAATGGCAGTATGATATACTGTGCCATTTCAAATGTATTTTTCTCTTGCCTTAAAACAGTGACCACATAAATAAATTCCTTGGAATTGGCGAGGGCGTGGCAATTTCTATTTTTGGTAGCTTCAAATACATGTAAAATTCTTTTAAAATACTAAATTTCCTAAATTATCCTCAAGAATTCTAATCAATAAATATGGTAAAAAATAGAAGATTAATGAGATAGCAAGTACCATTTTGCTTTAAAAAATACTCTGCACTTTAATTTTGATATTAAAAAATACAAATATGGACTTAGTAGTTCTGCTAGTCACTGTAGTCAAATAATCCTTTCTTTTTTAACTGAAATAATAGCTTTAAAACACATCCTTTTTTTGAAGACATCTCTGTTCCATGTATTAAATTACACATACATTAAAAAGTCAATTTATAAATGTGTGTTCTTATAAATAACCAGCAAAACTAAAATTGTTATGATTGATCTGAAATAATTGATTACAGTGTGGCAGCCTTCCTTTTCTTAATTACAAAATACAATTACATTTTTGTGCTTTTGTACCTGAACATTACAAAAGATGAGAGAACTATTTCTGTTCCACTTCTGATTAGATCAGCAATGCCACTTCTTTAGGTCTTATCAGATTGGTTTAGATAATAATTACTTGGGAAGTGTTTGATCTCAATGACGAATGCTTGATTAGTTTTTCATGAAATCAGTCAACCACACCACTCAACACTACTCATGTGAGACCTTGTTGATTTAGCTGTTCGAAAGAATGCATTCTTTTTCACTGCAGTTATGGGATGTCAGTCTTTGGGGAAAAGAGGGTGGAAAAAGGGCAAGTTTATGGGTAATGATATTGCAGCAGCAGATATTTAAGGATTGCTAATTCTCTTCTCAATTATGTTCATTCCCTGTCTCGTCACACTGCCTGCTACGTGGTGACAGAATCAATCTTAGTAGTGGAATAAATTTTTCCTTTTTCTAAAAAAGGTTTCATGACACCATTGTCATCTTTGAAACCTTTGGAGGGTTTTGCCCTGATGAATAATATTTCATATGTGGAATGTTTATGTGATTTTCACGGAGTGATAACCCCGCTATCACCTAACTTTGATGCATTGAGATTGCTGCTTTTCCCTACTAAAGTGCTTTTACACACCACCTCCTACAAATTGACTTAAGACTTAGAAATAGAAGATTCAACAAAACTTCAATTCTCCATGGGAAAAAAGGGTCTTAGACAGAAATTTATACATTGGGCACAATCTGCTTTAATTATTTAAACAGGAGCTTTTGCTGAATAAGAGTTCTAGCCATCTTTCCCTCTTTTTTTTCTGCTTTTGCTTTATGCAGTTAGAATCAGTTATCCAAAGCTGATGATATATCCATGTTTTTAAATGACTTTTTTTAAAACAAGCTTTGTTTTAAGGATTGGTCTGCAGACCTATATTCACTGAAGTCAATAACATTGTCTGCCTAAGTAAAAACTGCTCACAAAAGAGACACTCAATGGATTAGTCTCCAAGCTATAGGGAAAAAATCCTGTAGCTCAAGTACTTATGATTAAGTATCTGCACAAGAAGAGATTTTCAGGACAATGTCCTTGTTTGTCAGTTATAAAATAACAAGGCAGTCTTTTATCAAAAGAGGAGTTAATGCTGCATTAATTAAGAGAAAAGAAGACAATTTCCAAGGAGGCAATATTTTCTGTAATGTTTTTCTTTTTAAATTTGCCAATAGAATTATGACAGTTTTAACAATCAGAAAATACAATGCATTCCAAATGTTTCTTTTTTTAATTATAAGATCTCTGGAAATTGCCTAGATCTTTAAAACTTAATGTTTCACTAATAAGCTTAGATTCCTTTAGGTTGTTGTTTTGGGGTTTTGTTTAGTTTTTAATATCAACTGTTATTTTGGTGGCAATACATTTCTCTTTGAAGATTCAATTTAAGCAGGCTCTTTTCTCAGAGACTCAGACTGCTTAAAAAGAAAATAATGTTCCAGTACTATAATTATTTTGGTTACTGTGTCATCATGCTAGTGTTGTACAGAGAGAAATGTTCATTTGAACGTTTCACTGTTTTGATATAAGTCTAAAAAGAAAGGGAGAGCAGTCAGGCTGCTGGGTGGAAAAATGGAACATGTCTTTAAATGGTGAAGAGCAGTTTGAATGCAGTTACGTCCAAATATAACATGAATTCAGCAATTTTTATTTAACTGTTGTGCATTGTCAAAGTAGCTGTCATCCTAAGGTGTCATCTTTATGTAACAGTTGTTGGCCAGCAATTCCAAAGAACTCAGCTCCTAGTTAGAAGCTGAAATAAGCAGAAAGATTTTCATAGAGGCTTATTACTCTGCAGCTCCCATTGGAAACAAAGGAAGCTACTGGGTGTCAGCTCATTTGAAAGTCTCTCTTCTCTCTTGTGCCTTTTAGGAGGAACCGTGGCTGAGGTCTTCAAAGGAACCTCAGGGATTTAGGTGCTCTGTTGCCATTGAGGAGCTACAGAAGGGGAAGACCTAACCCAAAGCCTTTGAGAAGCCTGGCTTAGGACTTTTAAATTTTCTAACACATAAAAACAGAGCATATATCCACAGTCAAGAAAAGGCCTAGGCCTGAGGGACATCTGAACTAAGAAGCAGCTCATGGGTCTTGGAACCCAAATAAATCTAGCCGTCCAAGAGCAAAATAAGGAGTACAGAAAAGCAATTAATCCTTGTCTTTTGACTGAACTCAAGTAATTTTAATTTACAATGTGTGCAGGCTATCATTAAAAGCACCAGTTACCCACAGACACTACTACTAATACTTTTGTTGTCTGCAAATCATTAGGCATATATAAAAATGGGAAAATGAGAAGAAACTCTGCAGCAGCATAGGGATTTCTACCACATTGCTCTTCTTATCGGTAAAATCCTTACTGACCTCTCATTTAATTCTTCTCCCATTATTCCCTTCAAAGGAAGCATGCATTCTGGACAACAATAAAAAAAAAATCTATAGAGTAGTACCACTTCTGTCATTTGCAGCTAATGAATGCTTTTTAGTATTGACTAGCAACTGGTCTAATAATGACAATGACTCCACTGATTTAGACCAATAAATCCAAAGACTTGGCAGGCCTCTATTAGTATAATAAGCTCAAACATTCATTCAGAAACATTAAGAAAATGGGCAGCAGACTCTTGAATATTAGAGATTCTCATGTTTCTTTCCTTTCGGTAACACCATCTGGCTGAAAAAAACATGATTTTGCAGCTTTTAATGTGTAAATTTAAGAGACAGCAAAGGTAACAGTGATGATTTTTTTTCTTTCACTGTTGTTAAGAGAGTGGGTCAATTATGACTACTACTATTACTGTAGGACTATGAGAGCCCACACTAACAGCATCTATTAGGAAAGGTTTGGGGGGTTAAATGCCTGTGTTCAACATTTACTGTGGACAACAGATATTACCAGCATTTCCAGATAGTATCAGAATCGGGTGTTTGATACTCCTCATAACAAACAGACCTTCCCAGTGTTTTATCACTAGATGAAAGGCTTAAAAGACTTCAGATAAACAACAGGGATATGCTTGTCTTCACCAGTAACACAGAAGTAAGGATAATTTGCGAGGCATTCCTCATCTGGTTTATATGCATTTATTTTTCTCATTCAGGGAGAATATATTTGTTATTATTATTTATTTTCATTATGACATACAGATGAAATAAAGAAACTATGTTGATTTTATCAGATCACTGTGCAGATACTGTTCCAAAAAAAATCTAAATAAAGTAAGAAACAATCTTGCCAGATAAAGCCAAACAAACAAACCACTCAGAAAAATGATTATATCTGTTCAACTGGCACTTTAGTCCAAACTGTGAATTTTCCTCAGAAGCAGTTTTATAAACTAACCTTCAGTGGGATCCCCTTTGTACATCTGTAGGATATTTCCCCTTTTTGTTTATCTGAGGGCTTGTATTAAGTTGTAGAAAAACCTTTCCCCCTCAAATAAATGCAAAGGCACTGTCAGACCGTGGATACCTAAGGCAATCCCGGTTCCCTGAGCAGACAAGCTGCACCACACAGGGCAAAGAGGTTGATTACATCTCTCCCTATGGCCACATGATCCAAGGAGAGTCCGGTACTAACCCATGACAAACTGTGTGGGTGAAATAGCCTCCCGGTGAAGCTATTGGCCAAACTACCTCTCTTCATAGTTGTGTTTCTTTCATACAGCTTGCATTTACAACAGGAGTTTTGGCCAACAGGGGCTAATTTGGAGCTGCATGGAAGGGACAGAGGCTTGCAGCTCAAGCACTGGAATATCTAGGTGGCAGATGCTTCCACAAAGCGATATTTTCCTGCAAACCTTGTGGATAGCAGCTGTAGAACAGAACTGTATGAAGGACAGGAAAATGTAGCTAATGCCACAGTTCCCGTGACAGTTTGCATACAAATTTGTGGCAGGAGGTGGATTCATTAATAAAGTCAATACAGAGTTTATATCAGCTCCACCAAAGGAGACAGCCATAGAAGAATTTGTCTAACTTCATCTGATGTATTTAATTTGCTGATTTATTTAGTATTAAGGAGCGGATTTATTGTGTTTGGAAGCAGAAGGTGCTCTGCAGTGTGAAACATTCTGCTGGAGGAGATCTGGAAGCATATTGAAAGGATGATGGCAAGGACAAAGAAGCAGCTGGAAGTTCATAGGTCAGTGAATGAGAGCAATAACAGTAAAGAGTTGTTATTCCTACTTATTAGTTTATTATTATTTCTGTTATCTTGCTGCTCTGTTTGGTCCTGGGAAGGTGATTATTACACTCAGAATAGTGAATTTCAATCACATTGCCTCCTGAATCTCAGCAGCAGCTCAGTGAGGAGGGAGGATAGAGTTGGAGGTATGGGACTAATGATTTCCTATCCCCAAATACTCCTCAGTTCAGCAAAACTCCCTCATTGGAGCTTTATTTCAGCAAAATATCAAGCATTATTTGTCAGGATTAGTGGATGTTTGCGGTCTGAGGAAAAAGTAAAGAGAGAAACATGAACTGGACAGTAATTCTTTTAACACTTTTGTAGGTTGCAAAACAGCGCAAGAAGAGCCAATTAAGGGCTCAGCCCACCTACAGTCAATGGATAAAAATGGGAGTTGGAGGTGTGGATATCCTCAGGGTCCATTAAGCAAGATGCATCCCACCCCAAGTGTCCAGTAGAAATGGATGGCATAAATCGGCAATACTCCTGCCCATCTCATGTAAAACTGTGAGCAAAAGAGGCTCCACATTAAGCAAAATAGCTTCAGGAGCACAGTTTAAGTTCCAGGGTTTGGCTGTAGTCTTTTAATACTGCCTATTAGAAGGCACCTATAGTTGGGCTTATATTTCCATGACAAATTCGGTATGAAGCTGGAAATTATTTCCGCCAGCAGTTTTACTGGCGCACTGCCAGAGGATTACAGATGGCACAGCACTTCTTTGTCTGGTGTGGGGAAATCAAGAAAGCTTGACATGATAAGCCTTCAAACAGGAGAAGCTCTTTCTGCACCACTTGCAATTGCAAATACAGATGATTCAAGTGTAAGAGACATAAAGATCCACACATCTGGTCTTCACAAGAGGACAGTAACTCCAGAATAAGACAAGCACGCTGCAGCTAAAAATGAACCAGAAACAGAAGCTTTATGATTCACAGCCACACTTCCAGATCCAAGGCCATTTTTAGCATTTTGATCACAGTCTGCACCTACAAGAAAAGGCAGTGTAGTTTTCTGTTATGTGTTAGGATGAAAAAAAAGAATGCAGTTAAAATGGAAAAAAATTCTCATTTAAAAAAAAATAAAGAGAAGAACTTTTGAGTCTTGAAAAAGAATTATGTGGAGATGCATGCTAGACTGAAGGCTAAACAAGAGCCCGGTTTGGATTTAAAGAAAATGCTTGCCCTGTTTGGAAAAATTGCATGTTTATCAGACTGAGTCTTGACTCACAGGATACAAAGACAGTTCTGAATTCATTCTGGCATCTGCACGGTGCATTTCTGGGACGAAAAGGTGACTTATATGCTGCCTGTGACAAGGGAAGTCATCCTAGTTCTGTTGATCAAAGCCCTCCTTAGAAGTGGGGTTGCAAAGGTTTCTTCAACCACAGGAAAGAAGAAGCTTTTAAAAAGAAATATGATGCAAAGAAGGAACAAATTCCTGAAGTAAATGAGGTGATTACCACCTGGACATAGTGTTTTACACTTCGTAAGAAACTTAGTGAAAAGACAATGAGCAGATTGCATAGGTATCACAAACACACACATGCTGGCTGCAGAAGCAGTTGTACCAAAGACAACCAAAGAGCTGTGAAATTACAAGCAATAAACACCCATGCAAACAAGGAAAAGGTGTTACAAATACAGCTGCACACAGAGTATTTGAAAACACAGATTACAGGTCATATCATAAGACAGGAAAATCCTTTGAAGCAGTAAGGTTTAGATATCAAAGTAGGGGAATCAGTTTTCAATGCCACTCTTTACCAAAAGGACAACTGTTGTTGTTTGTATAAAGAAATCAAGAAAAAGTAGCAGTTGGAGAGCTTAGATTACTTTTGCTATGGAAATATCTTTAATGATATTGAAATTCTGGTCATATATCTCAAAAAGGATTTTAGGGAAATTAAGAAGGTTTAGAAAAGAGCAAAAAGAATGCTGTAAAGTACCTGCTATAATGAATGAGTTATGGAGCTAAAGCTGTTTTAAAATATGCCTGATCTACTGTGAACTTAACAGTAGGACTTAATGTCTTAAAGGTCTTTTTCAACTGTAATGATCCTATGATTCTGAGACCTCAGCCAATAAGAACCTATATGAAAAAGAGAATTCTGATAATGAAGGTTCTTTTACCCTTTAACCAAAGAATAATAAAATCGGGGGGGGGGGGGGGGGGGGGGGGGGGGCAGAAGACATGGGGACCAGGGGGATGGTAACACCAAATAAACAAACAAACAAACAAACCACAAAGCCAAACAATTCAGAATATCCAGATCTGTAATACTGAGCAAACTAACTACTGGAACAGTTTCTGAAGGCTGGTGGCCACATTTTTTTCATTGCTAGCAATTTTTAATTCTTTTTTTTTCCCTGAGATTTTTGTCTAATTCAAATGGGAATATTTTAAAGGAAACCTACAGTGTACATTAAACAGAAAATCAGATGGGATAATCACAGTGGCCATTTCTTGCATATGAATCCATATATTTATGAAATGAACGATGAGCTCTAACAGTACTGTGAATATCAGTTCTGAGGCAATACAATGCTTCCAATGACAAGAGTGCAGCTTGGAGCTTTGTGAACGTGACACTTCCACACCCCAGCTGTGCTCAGCCTGAGCATACAAAGCACAGTCAAAGAAATGGCAATCAAGCATATAGGCAGAAGGCTGCCAAGATCCGTAAATTAAATAATAGCAGGTAAAATGTTATTTTTAGTGGTAGTCCCTAGAACAGTACCAGGAATCTCAACTTGTAGTTTTAAAACTTGCATGTAAATTTAGACACAGCAGAAGACAGAAGCTGTCTATATGGAAAGCAGTAGTATTAAAGAGAATAACTGATTTTAGAAACTGATTAATTTATCAAACACTATTTGGAAGATATTTTTTTAAAGGCATTATCTGCATCTATGAATGTCAGTCCTGTAACAGCTACAGGCTTGTTCCTCCCCAGGAAGAGCCTCTGATAGTTTGCTCCCAAAGAAAGTTATGAAGAAGCTCTGTTGTTTGTCATACCTAGAAGATGGGCAATTGTTGGTGTTCCTCTGTTGTAATGCTGAGGTTCACGAGCATCATCAGAAAGTCAATCAACATTGCTAACTCTGGTGGAACAAGACACGTGTCTATGTCAATGGGACACATATTCCTTCTTGAAATTCTACAGATGCTACTGAGAAGTAACACAGCCAGTCTTACATGTACACCCAGAACTGCAGTACACACAGTGTTTGTCCTGCCACTGTGACAACGATTTCTTTCTTGATTTACAGTGGCACGTCTGTCTTGGGAATTATGTCATAACCATTCAAGTTCCCTGAAGTACATCTTAACAAATTCCCCACATAATAATTAGATAGCAATCAACAGTCACAGTTGCTTCATTATTTTCTAGGCTGTTAAGCCATAAAACAAAGAATAAGTTTAAGTGATTTCCAGTAGATTACCACAAGGACAGTAAGTGGCATGGAAGTCATCACAACACTTGATATACTTTCATTCTGAACAGTTGTATTATCTGTGTCCTGGGTTTGCTAGGATTGAATTGTAGAATTCCCTTTTAAGGTTTCAGCGGTGTTACCTTAAATGAACACAAGTTGATATTGGAACTTTGGCCAGCATGGAGTTGTTTTCCTTATGAACTGACAAGGATTTTATTTATTTCTGCTCTTGCTGGCAGATATTTACATTTTTCAAGGTCCTGTCTGCACCTGCGGTTATAGATTCTTTAGGTTTTGTTGGTTTTTTAAATTTTATTTTCTCTGCACAAAAAAAAGGGAGTAACCAAGAATCCAGGACTCTCTGGGATAGGTGATCCAGGGCAGATGATCCAGATATGATCCAAGCTGACCAATAAAGAAGTATTCTATCCTATAAACATCACACTCACTATAAATTGGGGAGCTTGCAGGGGATGACCCCTTTGGCCCTTCCTCCTCGATCCTTCCCTTCTACTTCGTGACGGTGGCCCATATCAGTTCCTGAGGCTTAGCCCTCCTTTGTCACGTTGTCTTTGATGTACGGCCGGAGGCTGCTGTTTGTGAGCTGTGTATAACTTTGATTGCTTTATTATCGTTGTTCCTATTCTTGTTACAGTTAATTGGTGCTATTATTATTTAAGTTTGGGCTGGTTTAGTTACTAAATAGTCTTTATCTCAACTATGGATTTCTTGACTTTAAATCTCCTGATCCTCTCCTCCATTCCACCAGGGAGGAGGGAGGCCAAGCAAACGAACTGCATGGGTTTTAGTTACTTGCTGGATTAAACCACAATATCTGTGACTAGGCACTCAAATATTCACTTTATTTAAGTATTGGAAAAACTGAAGATATTTAAGCACTCCTGAAGATGATACTCTAACACCTACAACACTCTCTGTAAAGACTCACAGTAAGATTCTACTTGTGCAAAGCTTCTGGTAGAGTTCTGCATTAATCAACCAGTTAAGAGCCACTCTTCTTGCTGTTTCGGGGCTGAGCATGTCAGATACTGAGGTTTGATGGCTTTTATCTCTTCTCAGTGTGAGTCAGTCTCTGGCATGGCTGGAACCTTGACTTAGTCATATTCTGAGAAGGGACCATCTGCCTTTCCAAAATATGTGGCTGACCTTGGGGATTAGGCAAGGATGCACCAAAAGTATTTTTACTTGTGACCTGTGTCAAATTTAGATACACATGTTAACAAACAACTTCACTGAACTACAGTTCTGCTCAGCTCCATGAAATATTAACCTTCTCCAGCATCTCTAACAAATGACTGTTTGGAAGGATCATCTTTTTGGTTTTGGTTAGTATATTTGAATTAAAGTTGTTCTTTTTTTTTTTCTAATTAGTAGAACTAAGTCTTGTATCCTTTAGTAGCCAGAAAACGGACCTTGCCATCTGTTGTACATCTCTGTTTTCGGATTTTCATGTAGTCTGTCACCTGATCAATAGCATGCTTTGGGCTATGTTGTATTTCTTCCTCTCCTTTAACAAAGTGCACTGGAAAACTTTTCTTTCCAGCTGAGGTAATTTAGGGCTATGCTAAAAAGGGGCACAATCATCTCTTCCTGGGTTATCAAGCCTGGTGTTTCTTACTTGCGACACTTCTGTGGAATATACATTTGCACATTAATGTATATGTGAATTTGATAGTCCTGAAGAATGACAAATTCCTCTAAGGTTTGTTTCATACTTCAGGTGAGTTCTTTGTTTAGTTTTGGGATGTGGCTTATTTTGGTGCTACCACAGGGCTTCCATTATCCATTTCACATGTAGTAGGTACATATATTCTGAATGCTAAAGCAGGGGTAATGGAGAACAAGGAAGGCATAAAGCCATGTCAAGGATAGAGCAAAATACAGACATAACATGATTTAACACATGGGTTGGGCTGAGCTACACAGGATTTCTGGAAGCCCTCTGGGCCGACACACTGATTCCTACATGCAGGAGCTGGAAATACTGGTGAGAGATGCCCTAAACACACATCTCCCTGCCAACCACAGGGTGGGGCAGGTAGGCATGCCCTGTCCCATGACCCAGCAAGCATTCTTGTCATGCGATGGGGATTCTGGGAACATGGTGGTGCAGCAAGGAGAATTTCAGGGTCCTTGGTAAAATGGAGGCAGGGGTCAGGGTACAGCTATATAAATTTTGGAGGCAGGCTAGTCTAGGTGACTCTAAGTTAGGCTTCCTAACCTGCTGCTTAGAGACAAGCAATCATAGCCCCATCGTGTCTCCACCACATGCCTGGGCTATGAGCTTGGGTGTGTCACTTTGCCAGTTTGTGCCTACATTCCCTCTTATTTTTATGAACTGCAAATTCTTTAAGAGAGTCTTTTGCTCCAGTTTTCCACAGTGCTTTTTTAAAGCATAAGCCTCTGGGATTACTGCAATACAAATAAATAACACTAAACCTATAACAGAGGTATTATGTAAAATGAGCTGAGATTTTGTATATAAGCCATTAGATGTGTGGGATAAGATGAATTCATTAAATCTGAAAACATAAACATATAAAGTGTGCACACCCTCTTAGTCTATCATACTGAGCACATATAGACATATATATATTATATATGCTTAGCCTATTATATAAAGTGGATCTAAAATTGCATTACATTAAATAAAGTGTGTCCTGTAGTATAATGTGCATTACAGGCACTCAGCAAATAATAAATGCAATTGAAATGACATAAAAATTAAAATGGACTGTATTCATCACTTCCTAACAATGATCTTTAATGACGCTAGCAAAAAAAGGAGCAAAGGCATGTCAGCCTGTCATTCCTGAGGCACACATGTCTGGAGTTCATTGAGACTTATCTGAAGAGCTTTGAATCACCTACCACAGCAGTTGCACCAGCACAGCCTTGAGTTCAGGCTGCAGAAACTTTTCAGCAATCCCAGAGAAATGCCCAGAGTCTGAGTCTCTTATTGCCTCAGCTATAATATTATTGGTATAACAAAGCATTAAGCAAGTATATTTAAAACTAGTGTACACATATCTGACTGCAGTGCAACAGGGCCTCTGGGTTACTGTGTAAACAAAGTTCAAATATCATCCACAGTGTTTTTTATCACAAAAAGAATGTTCGGTCTTTTGACTTTGTGGACTAGTGCAGTACTACATCTATGACTGGGTTTCCTGCCGCTCCAGTTTCTACTTCATGGGCAAAGTGAACTAGACAAGATTTTGGTCAAGTGAGCTACACAGAACCTTTTAGTTAGTATTGCATCTTCTGCTTTAGCACCTGTATTGCCCCTACCCTGGAATATTTGTCCCCTTTTGCCTCCCCACCAGCTGTGACAACAGGATGCACAATGAAAATCTGTGTTTACAAATCTTGCATGCAAATTATTATGGAACAGCCATGATATGCAGCAATTTAAATTTGTTGACAGAGTTGCTAAGAAACAAACCTTTTGATTCTGTGAAACCCTTTTTGATACAGCTCCACACTCTGACAGTTGAAGTTATTGAACAAGAGTGAGGACTCTTTAAAAGAGGAATTTCTGACATTTGCTATGTTTTTAGAGTCTGTAACATAACATTGAATATTCCTTCAGTGTCAGTTCTATTCAGTAGCAGTGTCTGATTCCATATATATTTAAAGTATCCTATATTTCAAAAAAATGGCTTCAGCACTTCAGTACTACCTTCTCCCACTCACATGCACAATTGTTTTGCTAAGAATTGGGATCTTTACATGCTCCCCTGCCAAATACCTTGTAAGTTTCTATATTTTTACCAATCTGTTCTTTAAATATCCTTTCTCCAGGGCATTTTCACAAAGGACCTCATAGCATGCTACTCAGATATCAACAGTAAAATACACCATTATTTTGACATTCCAGTATTACGGAGACAGCTGATGTTTTAAGAACATATATTCACACTGTGGATACCTAACCATTAAACAGTGAACCAGAGCTGGGGAAAGAACAGGGCCCAGATTCATCCCAAATCAGATTACCTGTATCATCTAACTGATAAAATTAGAAGCATTATCATGTAAAGTCTTGTCAGTAAAAGTGGATGATTTAGCCCTTAGGTTGGATGAAACACATTTTGGAGGCATCTAACCTTTACTTCATTACTAAGGCAGCCTAGAGCAATTACAGTCCTAATTTAAACACCTCAGTTAGGCATTTAAATTTAGGCAGAATTAATTCTAGCCTAATTTATCATAACCTTATTTTTCCTAGAAGGCTTAGGAGTTGTAATTACAACCTGACTATGTCTGTAGTACCTTTTGTGAGTGTCTGTCACACTCTTCCATTCAATGCACAATAGGGAAAAGGCAGATGAGCAAAAAATTTCAACATTTTGTGTAGATAGGACATAAGCAAAGACAATTATGGGACATAAGCAGAAATGAGAGGCTCAAGGAAAGAATATGTGACATATTGCCCCTCTGAAGGCATACATTGCTTTGCAGGATCAACGTATGACTTTTATGGACATTTTGCATTTTTCTGATGTGAAACACAGGAACCTAATGTCATGTATCTGTCAAAGTGCTATTTTTAATCACATAAAATTGCTGCACAGTCATAAACTGAAATTGCAAACGCAGAAGGGTGACTCTGGGAGGAGATAGATCAGTCTATGATAGTCAAAAAAAAACACAGGAAAAGAGAGTGGGCTAAGAAAGAATCAGTCACTTTCGGATTTACTCAGAAGCACTGATGACTATCTCTGCCTACCATTTTCTCTTAACATTTTGTTCATAAGGACCATTTTTTTCCTTGTGAAAAAACACATCTCCTGAAATTGTGTAAAAGTGTTTTGAAAAAGATTTTTAAAAATGTGAAATAAATGTAAAAATAATGAGTCATACTCTGTAATGGCCATTGCAGAGTGTCCATTAGAAGGCAACCAGAGCACTCTCAGCATGCACTAATAGCTTGCTAATGCACAGCCTTCAGTGCCTTATTGCTACAGTCGACATTTACCACAGCGAATACTTTGCAGCAAGAAATATTTTGGGCTCCATTATGCTTTCACAACCTTGAGCTGTGCTGGGAAGGGCTGGAAGTAGAGTGCTGAGAGCAATGGGGGTTGAAGGCCTGGAGAAATAACTCACGCCTTTGCTATTTGTTAGCATATAGACGGAAAAGGCCTTCACCAGGCTCAGTCTTCATGCTTCAGAAAACACCATCGGTGGGAAAAAGATGATGTTTCATCCAACCCAGCTCTTCTGGAAGGTGGTAACACAAACCAGGTTGTAACAGGGCCTTGGCTTGAATACCTCACAGGTGTTCACGCTGGGACCACTGCAAGGTCCTTGTGTCCCTGACCTATGCATCCACACACCACAAATCACATTTTTGGTTGCTTGTGTTTTAAAGCTTCGTCTGTTCCCAAGCTTTGTAACAGCAGTCTGTTTCCATTCTCCCTCTCTTCTTTGTCCTACATGTATGTTTGCCCATGAACGTATCTCCCAGGGATTGCATAGGTGTGACTGTAGCTACCAAAAAGATGCTCCTTTAGCAGGGTTTTTGCAACTCAGTGCCTGAACTAGGAAAATCCTCATAACCAGCATGGTTTGAACCCATTAATTTTGCTTCTTTGATGTTTTTAGATGTCATTGTTTGGCTTCTGTTTTTTCTTGTCAGGTAAATAATTTGCCTGTCATTAGAACAAGAGATGCTGATGCCTGCCCTGATGGGGGAGGCTCTGCGCCCCTGCGCAGCACCTGTGCTGATACACTTGCAAAATCTCTGAGGGGGAAGGACTGCCAGCTCATACACCTGTGGTCAGGGTGCTCCTCTGGGAGGGGGACAGTGCTATTATAATCAATTTTGGCACAGAAAGGGACTGAGCCCTAATCATAGCCTTAATCCCAGAGATGAGACTTAATCCCAGAGGTGAGACCTCTGGGAGCTACAATTAGTGCTGGAAGGGGAGGTAAGGAAGAACAATCACTTATGAGAAGGGTTTTGGCTGATATATAGGACAAGTAGTTTCTTAGAAGCAAGAAATGTTGCAAGTATAAGAGAAGGCAGTTCAAGTATAAGGTATCACTTATAAGATCTTGGTGTAAACATTGATTTCACTAATTGACTCAAAATTATTTAACAACAGGTAAAGTAACATTTCATTCAGTAAAAACTTTAGTCTTTTTCTTTTTCCATTTCCAATGGTGTCATACACCAGTATAAATAGGAATTCTTGTTACTTCCAGTGAGTCCCACAATCCACTATCACCACACAGATACTGACCTGGGGTTTAGATTGTAAACTCCAGAAGAAAAAACAAAGTGTGGAGTTTATTACAATAATGCCCAGAGAGGTTATTACCAAAATATATCATTTCTGTTGGACTAAACCTTGGCTTTCAAGCTTTTCATGTGAGTAGCCCATAAAAATAAGCCTTCATCCTCCTCCGAGTTTTCAAAAGAAACCAACTGCACACAAGGGATGGAACTGTGATGGAGCAGAAATCCAGGTTTGTATGCCATTCTAGTGGACTGGTACTGTTTGAAAGGCTGTTGCTCATGCAAGTAGAGATGTGGAGTACCTCTTTCTCATTTACAAACATTTTCAGTGAGCAGAAAGCTAAATTCCAGGAAAAGACAAAGTTCATTGCAAAGGATCTCTCAATTTTCTCTTTTGCAGGTTTTTTTTGTTCCTGTAATTTTTAATAGAGCAGTGGTTTATTTTGTTTTATATGTGAACTGGATAAACTGTTCCTATCAAACAAGGCATTGCAGTGAATTGTATTGAGCTGTGTCAGTCCTAGCAATCAGAAAACCAATACATTTACTGGCTGACTATGCTTTGTTTTCCTTTAATGCAGACAATTTAATGCTGGTGATTGAATCAGTGAATTTTCCAGTAAAAATGACAAGGCAGTCAACTTGAAACGTATCATTATTAGCCATCATCTCTTCTAGTTTTGTGTGCATGTTGAGTGATCTGGGATGAAAAACTAACAAGCACCTGTCAAATCTGAGACATCAGGTTTTTTGACAGAGGGCCCACTGGACATTCCTATCAAGAGAGCCTTTATGAGTAAACCATGGAAATCTCTCTCAGACAAAAAGGAAACAGAGCTCATCAGATTCTGCAGACCCTTGACTTGGAGGGCATGCTGTCTCCAATGAAAGCCTTTTGATCACAATGCTTTTTTATTCAGATTTGACTTCACATTATGGCTAATCAATACCTTGCAACAGTCTAAGTCCCCAGTTAGATGCACATCTCGCAGTCAGGCAGGAAGACCTACTAATTGAGAAAAAGTCAGAGACCCAGGTACCATCGCCCTCAGGCCATAGTCTTGCCTCAGCTCAATCCTTTTTACTATCACTGCCTCTCTTATCACAGTACCCTAGAAATGGTGGAAATAAAATTTAGAGACATGACAGGCATGGAAAAGCAGGATCAATTCCTGTCACTTGCCACCAGTGTTTACTGCCTTCCCAGGTCTTCAGAGGGTGTTTTTCTTTCATAGCTTAGGGGAACTTAACCTTTTATAAATAGAAAGATGGTACCTTCATGAATTTTAAATTGTTTGATTTTTCTAGGCCTGAGATCATCTCAACTTTCCCAAAATTACTCTCTCTTTAAAATCTCATTTTTTTATATAGTGTCAGAAGTAGAAACTGGAAGGTTTTTGTGATGTCTTCAATTTTTTGCCATGTGTCCACTTCAGAAATTATCCTTCTCTCCCTTCTGCATCTTTTTTCACCAGCTAGACTGTACAGGTGAACAATATGAATTCCTTCTACAGAAAAAAAGCAAGGTAACAGCAAAACTAGGACATGGAATATGTCCTTATGTAGAGCTGCAGCAAGAGATTTTGGCAACAGCAGAAGGTTGCTGTTCTGGCCTGTCTCCCACAGTACCTGACCGTGGGGTTGTATTCAGTGGAGCATCATGAAGGAGGTGTTCAGTCCTGGTCCTCTGTAACAACAGATATTAAAAATGAAGTTTTTTGTTTTTATTTGTCTCCTGCATCTATCTGGTGGTTTTCTGGCAGTGTTGTTCACCTAGCCACTACCATAGCCAGCTTCATTAAAAAGACCCTATGCCTTTGTAAACCTGCTTTTGTAAACTATGGTAAACCAACCACTGGAGGGAGTCACAGATTAGGGAGCTGCTGAAACTACCAACTGCTGCTGGATAAGCACATTTTACTTTGGAAACCACATTATATGACTGTCCTGTGTGTAACGAGTTTTCCTAGAAGTCTGTCTGTAAACATTAATATGTGGACACTGGTTGAAATAGCCTTCTACATATGCAAACAGTTCCTTCAGCAAGGAGAGAGATGCTACCTACATTGTCCTCTCTTCCATCACGTCTGGTGAGGTCATGGCTCTGATATTTCAGTGGAAATATATTAAGTGACGGAGAGAGAAAGAAAGATTAAGTGCAGGTTAAGAACAGGTAGCAGAGCTGGGAGAGGGATGAGAAAGGAAAACACTAAGGAAAAAAGAGGGAAGAGAAACAGAAAATGAGGTAAAGAAAAAAAAGAGACCAAAACAAAGGACTTACATGGAAGAGAAATAATTATGTTTGCTCTGTTCATAATTTTTCCTTAGACTCACAGTCAGGAGCTCCTGTTCATTCCTTCCAATTCTTGGTGACATTCTCCGTTTATACCCATAAGGTCTTCTGCCCAGAACAAACATCTTAGAAGACCAGCTTGGATAGCTGCTTGTCTTGAAAATAAGATCGTTTTTAAAATGCACACACTTCCACTAACTAGCAAGTTACCTGTCACATATATGAATTTGCTTGAAAGTTCAGTCAAGTAATTATTAAAAATTACTTGGTTAAATGGAAATATCTTAGCAAATTTACATACATGTTGGTAAATCCCTGACCTTGTTTTTATAAAACCCTTTTTTATTTTCTTGAATTCATATTCTCATTTCTTTTTAGAGTTAAAATACTGCTTTCTTGGTTTTTAATCATTTTGGGAGGATGGGGAAAATTAAGTTGCCTTATTCTGTGAGAATAAGCAACTATTTAAAATTATTTCTTAAAAAACACAAAAAGTTTTTAAAATAAATGAAAATGAATAAAAATTAAGTTGAGATAAAAGATCTGCTTTAAAAAAATGAATATTACACTGAAGATCTTATGTACAATGAAGATTTTTACATACATTTGTCTTTTCAGATGGCTCAGACTGTAAACAGTAGTAACACAAACTGAAGATGTTCCGAGTTTCCAACAGAGCATTCAGGGTTTTGAGACATGAATTTAACAACAAAGGTAATACTTAGGACTCCATTTCCTACTAACAGCACCAATCATAGAGAGTCCCTGGAATCACTCAGGTTTAAAGTAGGGTTTTGATAAATATAGTTTCTAAACAACTGTATTCCTAGCTAGTTATGAAAAAAGGTAAAATGCAGAATATTTAAGAAAACACAGAAAGGTGAATAGTATTCTTGATGGTATAAAATAAGGCAAGTATTTTCCAGCATGGGTTTCTTCTTGAGACAAAAGTGCATAATTACTCACATCTGAAAATGTTGGCTTGTGTGGTTTACCAAATGCCAAAAGTGGGATGAGTTGATGAGGCAAGATTGGTCTGTAACTTAGTTATTCAGATAGGGTTTCCTTTTGTGTTGCTGAGATGGTCTCTCCTCCCCTTTGTCCACCTGAGTTTTTGCTGGCTTCCATGCAGAAACACTAGCACTCGCCTAGCACTGAGAGTGGGGACCATCAGAGCATTTGACTGTGCTGGGAGCACTGATTCCAGCCACTGCCAACCTGATTTGCAGTCCTACCTCCCTCCACAAAAAAAAGAAAGTGCATAAACAGAAATAAGCCTTTAAACAAAAGTGTCTATGTGGCAGGAAGAAGGTGGGAACTAGAGCATACTGGGGATGACCAGTAAGCTTAGAAAAAGTCTCTAAGGAACTCTTCCTACTGAGGGGTCTATTGAGTCTCTGCACCTCCTCAGACGCCCACACAAAGAAAAGTACCTAGAAAAGTACTTAAAAATATGTTCCTCTACATATCTTAAATTTTCAGTTAATTCCAGGCTTGTCAGAGACTCGGTCAGCAAGAGGAATCAAAATAATAAAATATAAACTGCCCACAAACATGTTACTGTAAGACTAGCATACTTTTAGCTATAAGCTACTCATTTACCTCCAAAGAAGGAAAGTGCAGGTAGCCTGTATTCAAAGAGAAAGGGCAGAAGGCATTTTTCTCTAATTCCCTCCATTATTTTGCTGTTAGCTGGGGAAACCTGTTTGGCAGGATGTTAAGTGTCTGAAAGTACGGTAGAAAATATTATCGTTTCACAGACTGAAATCTGGCCAAAGAGTCCTCCCCTTTTTCTTTGCTGCTCCCACTTTTTGTTGACTGCCTCATGCATGCTATTTTATACCTGTATCTTCTCTGTATGATCACATTAATTACATTCCATTCTTTCCACTTTGATATCTCATTAAAATCTTATAAATGATCATGCAGTGACCTTGAAGGACATGCATAATACATGAAAGTAAACCTGCAGTAAAATGTATTCTTTCACTCCTGACTGGCTACATCCCACATTTCTTTTTTCCTATCCCCAATGACCCCAATATGGGGAGTTATGCTAGCAGAGCCAAGGTATGCCGTAGTGTGCAAATCCACTAACTCCATTAGCTT
>NW_010179368.1:57265-60310 GCF_000695765.1 Mesitornis unicolor
CAGCTGCAATATGTTAATGGCTTATGTTTGGATGTGATGGCCCCGCTACTACTTAGGGCACTATGCTAATTACCATAAGATGGTGACAACAGGTGCAAGTGTCACTTCACATCAGCATCATGTGCATGAGAAAAATAGCTAGCAGCACCAAAAGCAACTCAAGAAAATGTAAACTTTAGTCAGCAGCCTGTGTTTCTCTGAAGAACTATTCTTTAATGCTTATGATTAAAGGATTTACAGACTGATATTGTTGCTTTCTCTGCAAGTACAGTAATTTTGAATTCATAGGGATGTCTTCATAAGCTATTTAAAGTTACATTTCAACAACACATGCTTATGTGGCAGTTCAAGTAAAATGTAGAAGGCCCGTATTTATGAAGGTTTCCTTACAGAATAAAAGTTTTACTAAGCCACATTTTCTGCAGCGAATACATATTGGAACAGACATGTTTTCCAGCTGAATGAAATCACTGTGCCTTGCTGGCCTTGTGCTCTTAACATAGCTCTGCTCTATTGTCAGATATGCTTATGTGTATGTATACTTGTCTTCCTCCCTCTTTGTCAGGGTTTAGTACATCCCTTATCTCTATAGCAAGCAATTTACTCAAGCCCAGTGGTAGCCCTCCAGCAGGCTGAGCCAGCAAGATGGTTACCATTTCGCCTTTAACATAGTTCTATTATCATAAAAGAAATTTAATGGCAGGCACATGGACACACCTTAATCCTTATGAGAAAGAAAAACACCTTAGGAGATAGCTTTGTATGACACAGTGAATAGCTATTCTGTCCTGCTAACTATTATTGGAGTAAAAATGTTTTTCAGAATAACATTGTTACAAACATTTATCCCTACATTAACCCACTAAAAACTAAGATAAAACCTGAGAACAGAGCTACTTTTGGATTTCTCAATAAGAGAAGTTGGTCCTGCGTAAGATTGCGCTGACCACTTTCAGAGCACTCAGCCATAACCATGATAGGCATGTTGAAGAAATTAGAGACCTTTTCTTCAAAGGTTAAACTGTGCAAATGTAAAGCTAAAATGTAAGCTGTGCTTTAAAATAAAATACCAAGCTCTATATTTGCAGAAAATTTCAACTTTACGCAGGAAATAAAAAAGCAAGCTAGTTTGTCTCTAAGCTGAGGACCAGCACACTTCCTGCCCAACCTTTTATCCCACTGCTTTACTCCTTCTGTGAAGGAAGTTGAGCACATGAGAACAAAAATTCACCCAGGGATCCAAGTAGATCAAGTTAAATAGTAGCAACTACAAACCATGTAAGGTCATATTTTCATCAAAAATAACAAATTTGTTAGCCTAAATATTATTTCTCTTCTCAACAGAGTAACATTCTCCATTTTTGCCTAGCCTTCCTGCAGAGATTTTGTGTTGTCGTTTTGGTTTTTGTGGTTTTTTTAGAGTATCAGGGGGAGTTTCTGGACACACAAATCTGCAGTGTTGTATCTTATCTGAGAGGTGTATTTCCTCTTGTCTAGAATAAAATAACACCACGTTGGGATCAACTTCGTACTAATGAATACAAATGCTGCTGGATTTTTTTTTTTAAATGAAAATGTCAATGATGGGCCTCAATTCTGAAATCAAAATAGTGGTGAGATTTCTTGAAAACTTGCCCCTTATTGATACTCCATGCTCCTTACTGATTTCAAGGCTGTGGCAGGAACAGTCATGATGACTGACTTTGATCTTTTGCATAACCATGGCCACAGAATATGTGAGTAATTTTAATGAATCCAGGTGATCAATTTTCTGTATTTCAGTTGAAATGCTTTTGTGTCATTATTTTTTAATTTAGCAGCACTGATAGGTAAGTAGAGATTAAAGAGAGACTAATAAAGAACAACTAATTACTTATACATTTCCAAAGATAGTCCTTAAGAATGGAGATGTAAATGAAAAAGGAATAGATTTATTACCTGCCTTTCCACGCAGCAGCACCCCACTGACAATTTTTTTCTTGGGTGTGAAGAAGTTCTACTAAATGCGTCTTCACCCTTACTATAAATTTGCAGAGCTCCATAAACAGAAAGAAACAAAAATCATTTCACTTTTCTGCGCCAAGCCTAGTTTCCATCATACAGAGTTGTGAGTGCTGCTTTATCCCACTTGCTCTTTTGTCCTCTTTCGCTGAGTGCGCCACCATCTTTTACTTGATGGCTTTATACTCTCTGCACATTGGAGTGCTTTTGATTGCATTATTCTTTCCTTCTTGTCCAAATTTCTCATTTGGGAATGCAGATGTAAGCTTGTTGTCTTATACTAGAATGTCCTATCTTTTGCCTGCATATAAATGGCATAAAAGGCATATATATTAAGATGCAATGTTCCTATACAGAATAAAGACCAGAGCTTCGGCCAAACCCCAACACACTCTAAAGGTAACAATATCCTAGTACAAGGAATGATAAGGAATTTTCAGTGGAAAACTAAGGAATTTCTATTTCCAGTGCAATTTTTACCTACACCTGAATTGTCAGAGACTATCAAGAGACACTCCCAATACACAGATCTGCAGCTAAAATGAAATATGTCAGCGACCAAAAGACATCAGAGCTGAAGAATGAATATATAAAGGGAGAACAGCTTCCTGAAAAACAGCTTGCGTCATGCCGCTGTGTGTGACCCAAAACTCTGTTACATACAGGTGTATCTGAAAACATCAGATAAACAGTGCAAAACCTTAATGGCAAGCTTCACATGGCAGTTAAGGTGCATGGAAAAATTCTGTTTCACAATTACATTGTAAAAACATAATCTCCTACCACAAAGCTAAAGAAGCTGCAGACCCTCCCCAGAAGCAAGGCTCGCTCTCTTATCATGTAAAGCTGCAGTGGCCATGCTGCTATGAAGCTCCCTTCCCATAGTCCTCCATGCAGCCTCCATGCAACCAATCCTGAATGCCAACCTTCACTTGATTTAAACCACAAGCAGCAACCTTGAAATCAATGGCAAACTTATTTAAACCAAATAAGAACCAGAAACTCATTTCAGGACAACTCTTCACTTCATTCCTTTTGTGAAAG
>NW_010179368.1:60341-84493 GCF_000695765.1 Mesitornis unicolor
AGAAGGGATGTACTATTTACTGATAAATCACATACATTCCTTTATGTCTGATAATCTGCACTACTGCTTTTCAGTGACCATTTCCATTTCATTTGCTGTCTGCTGCAAATATACCATGTGTGAGGAAGCCCTTTATTCATACTTGAAATATTTTGTGCAACCCACTAGTCAATATCTCTTCTTGATCTTCTAATTATCTTTTAACTTCTGCAAATTTTTAAAATTGTAAATAACAACCCACCCTTTCCAAAGCAGACATTTAAAAATGTTGTTATTGTCACTCTGTTTAAGCACATTGCCTCAGTTACATTCCCCCTGTTGAGACTTAACCTGAATGAATTGTAACTGCAGCATGTCCAACTGTTTCTTAAATAATTCCCATTTTTTCTGCACCAGGTTTCCTACACAGTCATGAGTTCTTGCATCGTTTCCATCAAGATCATTCAGTTGTTTATGTTACCACAAGCTATTTCTTCTTCTTGAAGTGAAGGTGTACATAATTCGTATTGTGGCATATAATGAAAAGCTGTTTATCTTCCAGAAAAACATCCCTAATTTATATAGTTACCTCCATCAGAATGCCTTATAGTATTTTTACTTTTACAAAACTTTCACTGAGCCAAAACGAATTGTGTTGCTTCATCTTCTTCTTTTCTGCATCACGAATTTGTGATCCCTAGATCAGCCCTGCTCTATTTCCTTGCTCTGGGTGCCAAGAGCCTCTGATCATGAAGTTCAGTCAATAAACTGACTTCAGTAAGTAAGCAATTATGCATTGCCTCTGGAAACATGCTTCCCACCTTACAGGTTTTGCATACTTGTTATCCCAGTAAGTATCTGTGAAATTAAAATCCCCCATGATCAAAGTTTCAGGGTTTTTTATAAGTATCTCTTAGCTGTAAACATGTTGTTTGTTGCAGTTATTCTAAAACACAATTTACAAGGTAAAGTGTCTACAGTCACCACTGTTACTTGTTTCTTTTAATCAAGCAGCTATGTACCAGAAAAGTGAAACACTATTTTGCATATACACAGTTAAAATATACAAGCCATAAACAATAATGCTTCCTCTGAGTTCATCCCTTATTAAACATTACAAAATTTAAATGACACAAATTGTGTTCTAACCTATGAACATCCAAGAAAGACCAAGCAGATCTCCCTCATGTCATTTACTTAAACACCAATGAAATTACCATCTCCCTAGTCTTTCTATTACAGAACAGATAAGTATTGTGTAAGGGTTTTAGAGTAACAAAACTAATCTGGAGCAATTTAATGGATATCCAATTTAAATATAAAAAATGAGCAGTCACTAGTTAAGTGTTAGTATATATGTATTTGAAGATGATATTTGAAAAAAGAGGTTGCAACTTTTGTATCTCTGCCTGTGTTTCAATACGGTACTTTAATCCTTCCAAACACCTACACATTAAACCAAAAAGTATAACTTTTTGTTGAAGCATTTCTTCTTCTTTTTTTCTTTTTTTCTTTTGCCTTGAACACAAAATTAGGACACTGAAATTGCAGAAAGTTATTTATAGTGGAGAAATACATACCAGAATATTTGAAATTTCTACCTGAATATGTGTTGGCGGGTCTCTCATTTTGAACATTTGTCATCTACTGAATGCCACACTGAGGCTTCAGGAAGCTACAAAGTAGGCCTAGATGTTAATTGAATAGACAGGTAAAATGATTATTTGCATCTTTCTCTAATCTTTCTTCTCCCACACCTTCCCTGCTACTTTCTTACTTGATTGCTGTGGAAAACACTATCATCCTACTTACTGTTCAAGACCATAAACAAGTCTTCAACTTGGAGCTGTGCCTAGGTACTGTCATCTAAACTAATGCAACTGAGATTTATTTTTAAACAGCAGAATATAAGGTTTTTCCTGCCCATTTGCATGGTGAAGTCTTTTTTCACTTCATTGCTAAATGATTCTTTTTCTTTTTTAATCTCTATCCTTGAGAAACTTAGCATTTCTCCACTCATTCACTTGCTGCAGACAGCCATATCTACCTGGCCTTTTGATCACTTTTGGCTTATTCTGTAGGATCACTTTGCCAGTCACTTCCACTTTATAGCTGCTTCCTTTCACCACGAAGATCCCTCATATGGAGTACCAGATGCTGAGGCAAATTCTCAGGTTAACAGCTTCAGAAGTTTTCCATGTTGATGCTTTGAAGATCCCCCACTCCTGCAAAACTGAATTTCCAAATCTCCTGTAAATCCCTCCCTAAAGTTCCCTCTGCCTACAAACACTTCTTGGGAATTATGCAATTATTAGATGACCGGACTGTACTTGTCTTCTTTTTCTCCACCTATCCTCCATGTACTCTGTGCATCTCTACTGTTGTGGCTTGTCTTGAGCTCTGACCACTGTTTGGAGAAAGCTTCATGCTTTTGTTCATGTTCACTCAGCCACAAAGTGCAGGTCACTTTGTGCCAGCAGCAAGCAACAGACCATTAAGAGAGCAGGGGAGGGATTCAGTTCAACAAAACTTACATGTAAATGTCTACATGTAAAATTCATCTACACTCCCATTCTGGTCAATAAAACCTGGTCCACACCATCAGGGTCATTTCAGTTGCTTAAACACAGGTTTTCAGCCTCATTTGAGATGCTTTAATGCATCTGACTTCTGCAGCATGCTGACAGATACGGCACAGGACCTGCAGAAAACCTGTATCCCCTGGACGTGGCAGCTAGAGGTAGGGCAGAGTACTCTAGAAAGTGTCAGGGGCAGTATACATTCATTTTTAGGCAATATTATTGAATCTCCAGTGAGCATAAGAGTAGCTGAAACACCTAGATTACATATACACAGCTACATTTAAGTGTTTTCTGTTTTAAATTAATCTGGAGCTGAATGTCACCTTTGCTGACTACTGCTGTTTAAGCATATGTTGGTCTAGCCTCTTCTTGTGCTATTTTGTTGAAAAAAAGAGCTGGAGAAACCTGCTCATCTTTTCTGCTAATCAAAACCCAGCAGCCTTCCCTCAGGTTCAGTTTTACTGTGAATTTAAACATCCATTTTACTATAAATACCTCTACTGCCTATGCAACAGCCATTCTTCCCATGGTGGAGGTCCCCAAAGGTAGCAGTCTATCAACCCTCTACTCACCTGTTGGAGAAGGATCTGTGATGGGTGACTGCTCTGTCCCATTTCCTCCACTGCTCCTGGTAGAAGATAGCTTTTTCAGACAACACGCCTTGCTGTTCACAAAACTGCATCATCACTACCACTGAAAGGATCAAAAAGACTTTGCACTTGTGTCACTGCAGTTATTTTCAGGAAAATTGGAAACAAAGACAAAAGGAGATGAAAGCTTCTGAGAAAGTATCTTTGAAAAGCATTTAACTTAAATAAACCTGTCCATTTTTCTTGCCAAAGTTAAAAAAGTGCAATCCCTTTAAAGCCAGAACCTTTGAACTACAGTCTCTGAAGACCATTCAGTTAAAGCTGTTGAAGTCTTCATGCCATAAGAGAAGGAACTCAGAAAAGGGTTGCTTTTGCCATCCTAGAAACCTTCCTTTGTCTCTGGCTAAGTAGTGTCCTTGTATCAGTTTCCCTGTTTAATATCTTATACATGACTTAGTTTGTTGAGACTCCTTTGTTGGACTTTTCTTCATTGTAAATTGAACAGCTAGAGGTGGTGATGTCAAAATAGATTTGCAAATGGAGGATATAAAAAGGGAAAGATAAATATTCTGGAGAGTTTAGCTGAATAAGGACTGAAAGGAACCAGAGACATTTTGATGCTAGTAAGAAGGAGAGCTAAGCAGAACTGATGAGGAACTGGATATAACCAACTACCAGTAATTACTGCATAGAAGTAAATGTCCATTCTGCTCCTAAGAAAATCAAGTGTTACAAGTGGCAAGGAAAAAAGAGTGAGATCAAAATGAGAAGCCAAAATCCCCAATGAAGTTTCAGTGTAAGGGATAGCTTCAGAAAATGGAAGATCTTTGAGAACTAGTTTTAGAAGTAGCCTGGTAGCTAGCTGGATGCGTAGGAGGCAGTATCTTTACTTCTTCCAAAAAAACAAAAGCAGGGAAAGGGGGCAAAAAAGACTATTTCATCTTCATCCAGAATCTGTGGCCTCTGGGGAGACAAGCAACACGTGTCCAGCATCTGCTGGTCAGTTGTACACCACAGTAAGTTTGAAATCCCATTGGCACATTCACAGTACTCTAGGTGCCCTACTAAAAGAACAATGCATCTGCTGCATTATGTAGCTGGTTGCTATCCTGGAGCAACCAGCAGAGATACTATTAAGCAGCAGTGATTAATCTCTTCACAGCAAGATTCCCCACAGTGAGAGCTAAGATAGAGGCTGAAGAATTATGGAGATTTTTTTTTTCCACATTACTTTGCTGTGCACCACAATAAGGTTTCTTTTCGGGTCTTTCAGCTCCCATTAAACATGTTTCTTGGGACTTCAAAAAGCTTGAAAAAATCAAGGTTGTTGTGTGAATATTCTAACCTTCTATCAACCTTCTAGTTTTTATTTCTTCCTTTCTCTTAATCTCAGATAATTTTTGAGAGAGAGAATATTAGAAATATACCATTTTCACCTTCTTTTTCAAATCCACCCTTTTTGATTTAACATGAAGGGATCTTAGTAAAAATAGTGTCTTGGCCCTTGTATGCAATGCTTATCTCATGCACTCTGTCTTATGTAGAAACAGCAATGCAGTAACAGCTTTCATGTACTATATAATACTGATTCTTTCAAGGAGATTATTTCATTCAAGGAGCTGTGCATTTCATCGCTGTCTTGGTTTCAGGGAAGACACCTACTGTATACTGACTGGTTTCATTTTTTGCCTCTGATACTGATGATAGCAATTTTTCTTTGTGTACCAAAGGAGCTCACTGGCTGTTCTGAACAGACACTTAAAAACTCTACTCCATATTCTGTTCTCATTGAGTTATTGAAAATATGAATTAACGCCACTGAAATCATAAGATGTTTACTAGTATAAAACTGACATGAATCAGCTCGGGAACAAACTCTTGCCTGTAAGCTAAAATCATGTGTTTGGTTCAGATGTAATACTTAGCCAGAAGTAATATTTAAACTGCGTCAAGATTAAGGAACTGATTCTGACATCTTTATACTGATGTTGAGAGTTTCTGTGTTGTTCATTGATTCCAGGGTGAATACATAACCGGAGAGAATCAGTGCACTGAGCACACTATCCTTTAAATTCTGTTTTCTTGAACTCTTGCTTTGCCCTAGTGTCACAGCACAAATACATTAGTGTGGAGCCTAGGTCAGAATTTCATTCACTAACTCCAATAGTAAAATGGAACAAAACCAAAAAGAGCGCCCTGAAAATTCAGTAGCTAAAGGCTACCTCCTAGACTATGTGCACACAACTCGAGCTGCTTTGAAGTATCTGAGACAAAAACTTGGTCTGTAAGTTAGTGAAAAATGGAAATATTTTGTCTTTGTGCTTTTCATCACATACATGTGTCAGTTGCACACTTCATAGCGACAATCACTTCCCCTTTTACAAAGCATCTTCTGAAATCTTATTGCTTAGGGGTCTTTGAAAAGTAGCACCTGAATTTGAAGTCATGCAGTAAGCACAGACATGTACCATGAATTTGTGTGACTTGGTTGCTTTCCTGGTGGAACCACAGATGAAACAGTGCACCAGGAGGATGTATAGACCCTCTTTGTAATGTGGGTGTAAGGTCCTGTAACAGTTAGCTCCTTATGCTTGTATGACGCATGCCTGCACATGCAGCTAATGTCAACTTGATCACCAAGGAAGAGACAGTATAGCTCTGTGATCCTGGAACCATGGCACTCCACGGAAAACTGAGCCCCAGTCCTTCTGTCTGTGCCTCACGCCAATCAGTAAGGTAGACACATGCTTTCTGTCCTCTTTCATATGGTGATGCGGGGCAGTCGAGGGGCTCCTCTATGCTGCTGCTGAGTCTGGAAATGACAAAAAGAAAGGCTGAACAACGTCTTTGGAAGGAATGAGACAAGTTTGAAGTAAAAGGGTTGATCTGACAAGTACAAATCTGACAGCTGAGAGTATCACACCACCTTGGCACTAAAAAAGCAGGGGAGAAATATGAGGAGAAAGATCAACTACTGCACCTCAGCACTTCACCTGGAGCTGAGGAGATCTCCCTTCTAATTTGAACTAGTTTGCTCAACCTTACTTAGCCAGCAGGAGGACAACATTAGATTTCAAATTGCACAGCATTTACAGGTATTTTTATAAGTATTGACTGAATAAAGCACCCCTTCCTCAACTTTAGACTGCAATTGAACAGTTTCTGTTCCTTACCTCAGCAGCTCCTGTCTCCAGCTAGTCACTTGAACCATCCACAGTTGTCTTCAGCTTTGTGGCCCTTCATGATAGACTCCATTAAGGACCAAACAGCTCCTTTCTACTTCATGGATTTCACTTAAGATATTTCACTGAGTCTAGAATGGGTCTTTAAAAATTACTTCATTGCAACAGATAAAAAAAAGTAAATCCGCATACCAGTGCTCAGCACATTGCTATAAGCATTTAGGACTAGGATGCAGTTCCCAATATGAAGACAGTTTTTAAAATACATAAAAGCTATGTTTTTAAATACAGTCAGCATTTAAACTTTCTCCCGAAGTACATTACAGACTTGATAAATGCTAAGAGTCACTATTGTTTGATGGAGGGAGATATGAACAACTTGAAAAATATTGGAGGATTGTCACTTCTCCCAGAGTTGGAAATAATGAATTTACATTTCATTGTAATCCATTCATTGGTTTATAGACCTCCAGATCTCTGGGGAGCATCACAGATTCAGATGATCTCCCTGACTGCTGGATTTTACATTTGAATCTCCAATTTAGCTGAAAGATGTATTAAGAAACCTCATATAGCCAGACAGTTCCCTATTGACTACACATCTGAGGAGGCTCGGGAGCACAAGTTAAGATATGGAATAAATTTCACTCATTAATTTGCCTCTAGATCAGCCTTTCTCCACATAGTGAAATAATGTATTCATCTGGACAAGGAGGCCCCATTGCAGACAGTGTTTTATGCAGAGGATGTATCTTGCAGGAGGGCAGAACAGATCAAATATTTGGCATAGAGACATCCTTCACAATCTCTCAAGAAAACAGTACTTATTTCAGTTTGTGGAGGTTTGCACTGACAACTGGAAAATTCAGTACTTATATGACATTTGTGCTTGGATTAACCATTACTTTGAATAAACTTCTCAAAGGACTTTTACTTTAAGGATAAACCCCGTGTTATCCCAGATGGGAATGGTATTCAAATCTCAGGAGTTAATCTGTGATGGGTAGACCACAAAGACTGTGACTCTTCAGTTTAGGTAGACATTAACTGGCAGCTATGGGTAAATATCTGAATTCTAAAATATATCCTTCACTTATGCACTTCCTTTTTATTCCTTTTATCTCGGTAATTTGCTGCCTAAATGACAGGTCTGGGTTTCCCAAGTTCAGTAACAGGTCCAGAGCAGGGACAGCAAGTATCCTGTTCCTGAAATCTTCCTATGTTTAACAACTAAAAGATTCTAGCACCACAGAGCACACATTGGATCCTGCAAATTTAAAAATCCTGGAGAACTTTCAGTCAGTTTGAAGAAAAACAGATACTTGGTGGCCCAACAGAGAGGTTGCAGAGTTGTAACAAGAAATTTGTTGTTTCAAAGTATTTCGGCTATTTGTCTTCCCCTAAAAAGAACTCCTCTAAAGGGAGTATACTGCTGGAGAAGAAAAAAAAATACATAATTTTTCTTGCAGGACTAGAAGAAAGTGAAAGAAGGGGGCCTCTGGGACCTTTCAGAAGCTACAACCTTTAGTCTGGAGATTCACAGTTCTTATTTTGACAAAGTCACTCACGCCTTGCTGGTATGAATACACCTTAACAGAAAGAAACATTCTGATTCCAATGGACAGATGAAATACTCATATGTCCAAGCAGTCTGTCAGATGATGATAAAATTAGTTCAGTTAAAGCTCATCTTTCTGCTGAAAACTTGCTCAGCCTCCAAAGTTTCACCCTTCAGCAATGCTGAATTGCTGTTTTCCAGGTTGTCTCCATGCAATGTCAAAATACTGCAAACAATGCTGTTCACGCACCACTTCTGGCAGCACCCAATCCACAAAACGCTTGAAATGTGGTGCAAAATCTTGTTCACTTGGCATGAGAATAGCTGCCCTCTCTCAGGCCTTCTCTAACCATATGTTCACATCACTCCTACTGACATTGGTGGGAATTACAAGGAACCCAGAGGAAAAGCCTATTAAGAACACGTGTTGGTGTATAGGTTGTAATATATGCTTCAGTCAGAAAAAAGAGGAATTTAGCTTTTTACTTCATGTAAGTCACAGGAAACTGGATAGAAGGAGAGTAAGAAAAATCTCTTACCTGGCTGAAATCTTCTTCTTGGGAATGAATGAACTTTTGCCATAGGTGATCCAGAAGTGTTTCTGCAAAGTGTTGAATTTAGACAGAAATTCATCAGGCTTTAGAAACCTCCTGAAAAACCTAAATTAGGGAAAACATATCTTCTGTTCCCTCTGTAGTCCCTGAGGAGAGAGGTAACTCCAGAAAGTGAACTCAGACTATTTAGAGGCTAAAAGAAATGTGGAAGACTTCCCTATTACAGTAATTTGAATAGACATGTTGACAACATCCAGAATATAATAGGTGAAATATGGGTTTTCTTTTTGGTTCTATCATGGGAATAATTTGTTTAGTTATTCTATGATTTTATTCTTCCATGTGTTAAAAAGATATGCTAGAACAATATAAAGCACAATACAAAAACAACTTGACATTGTTTTTAACTGCAAAGAAAGCAGTATGACGTAGAAAAAGTGCAGATTTTTTTCATCAATACAGTTCATTTTTACTCAGCCTGAGCAATTGCTTTATAACATGTATCTATATTGTTAACAAAAATCAGATGACTTTGAAGCACTAGTAAGGAAATTTGATTAGACAGTAAAATGAGTTTGCAATTAATGACTGAAAAGCCATGTTTCAATTCCCTGTTTAGATGCCATTTCATTAAATTGCTATAGGCTTTTTCTGAAAGAACTTCCTTATAACAGTTAGCCCCAGGATCAATCAGGATCAGTTGAGACCTTTAGGTAGCCGATTAATAATGTTGGGAAGTTGTTCTCTTCTATGTGGACTACAATGGGGATCTTGACAGGGCATTTACAGATTAAAATAAAAAGAAACACTACAATCATAATATAGGGCATAGGAATTCCTCTGATAATTTCTTTTTGAAACATGGAAAATATTGATATTCCTATTTGAAAGTTCTTCCCCAATGGAAAATTTGCTGTATATCTTGATAAATTTTAGTGGCTATTAATTTTCAGTACTAAAAATGTACATTGTACTTTGGATTTGAATTTGTTTGGCTTCAGATTCTTTTCATCTTCTCTTTGATCAGCTGGAAAGACAGAACTCCCTGAGTTGTCTCCCACTTGTAAAGTAAATTTCTAGTCTGTCAGTGCACACAGAGCCTTTTTCTGTGGATGATTTTGCAGCTATTTTCTGACAGAGAAAAAGAGGATTCAACTCACATTTTTGGAAAGGTGGTTTCATTACAGGTTGTCTTTGTCACTTTTCTATCTCTGTCCAGACATTGTGCTGCTTTCTTCTGACTTCTCAGCACTCATCTTATTGCTCAGCGAGCCATAGTCGTGTCATCTGGCTATCAGAGTTGTAATCCAACACTCCTTTTCAATCCGATTCTCTTTCCGTAGGTAATTCTAGCTCCCTGATCTTAATTACTCAGGCTTTCTTTTGCACTCTACTATATTTTTATCCAAATTACTTTGGACCAGATCTTTTCCTCTCCTGAGCTTCTTGTTCCAGTCCCATTGTCTGAGAAAACAGTCTATTTTAACCCCAAATTTTTGTTCTGTCTATGTAATTTCCTCTCAGCCTTAGCACATTTTCACAATTTCCTGACAACAGTTTCCTTAGCTTACTAGCACCAGCATCTGTCAACTCATCCCTTAGTTAAGTAGGCTTTGATCATCCAAACTCTGCTCAGCTCCTCTCTCTGGCAGAGCTGGACAGAGTTCATATTCTAAAGCCATGGCAATGATGAATCTTCTAAAGGAATGGGCCACCATTTTTTATTTCCTAAGAGATATGTATACTAGTGGCTGTTGTTTACCTGAAACACTTTTATTTTCAGAAAGAGCTGTACATTTTTATCTGAGGAGTACCCAAGATTTTTAGCCTGAAGATGACATCCAGAATATAAGATTTCAGGGCCGCTGTTAGAATTTGATTAATTTATAAGGAACTGAAAATAGTTCATTGTACCAGACAGTAATGATTTATTTTACTGTAGTGACACCAGTTCTGCCCATAGCATATAAGTACAAAACACTGATGAGGTTTATATATCCTCCCAGTCACAAACACTTGAGCCACATTCTTTAAAGAGCTATATGATTCAGGACAGGCCTACCAAAACTGTTACCAATGTTTCATTTCATCATCAAATACACACACCTTGCTTCAGTCTCCAGGAAGGAAGTGTAACCGCTAGTGGAAGTTTAAAGCTTGACTTCCATGAAGCTTCTGGGGTAAAATAATTGAAATTACTAAGATTCATAATGTGTGTAGGGAGGCATTCTTTCCCTCTAACTTAAACCACTAAAACAGATGTCTAGTGTAAGCTAATATTATAACGTCTATCAGTGATCCAGAGAGAGACAACATCTAGTAATTCATCCTGTTCACCCCAGATACTATGTGAGGAAGGATCAGGTCACCCTCTAGCAAACACTATATTCAATTCACTCACTGTAGATGTAGCCCACATAAGACTAAATGTCTACATTATGAAACCTAATAAAGTGAGATGTATCGTACTCTGAGAATATAAGATGACAGATTTATGCTTATTCTTTGTATAACACCAAGCTATCTGTTTGAGTTGTGACAATTACTAATAGTTTTAAATCATATATTTCTAGGCAATTTCTGTATTCAAAGTTATGTTATTCTGATGCTAAAATTTAACAAAGGTATTTCATTTGTAAATGTTCTTTATCTAGGTATACAGTTTCTCCCACTAAGGGATTTGTATCTGCTAGATATTCAGCAGTAAAACTGCTGGGATTGCGGAAATGGCATTTAGCTGGAAGAAATGAAATGTTGAGTATGCAAATGGATCGCGGATACTCATTTGTTCTGAGCCTTGCAGGAAGCACATCTCTCTTCAATGCTGCACATACCTGGGGATGACCCACAATGTGATATTTGGGCATTTGCTCACCTGTGCAAGTTAAGATGCCACCAAAGCATCAGAGATGTTAAACTAGACAGAGAGATGGTAGCAGATTCTGAAAATCACAAAACTAATGTAAAATGTTCTGTCTTCACATTTCAGGTTTGGCTTTTGATGGGGTTCTTTATGGTAGGAACCTTTAGTTATGAAAAAACACATAAATTTGTTTGCAGTGGTTAGCCATGTGTCTTGTAAAGCTGTCAGAGTTTTTAAAGGCATGGAAGGAACAAGAGTGGTGGAAGTGTAGGGACGATTGCTCTCCCTGTCTTTAAAAGTCTGCAGATTTGCAGTCTGACTCCTTGAGAACAAGTATATAGGTAAGGAAAAGCACTGTTAAGTCCTACACCAGTATTAATTTAAAAATACCTGTACAACATCTCATGCTAGGAATTCATCTAACTCTCCTTTAATTTTAGGTGTTAGTCATCATGGATACCAATGACATTGATATGAGCACAAACACGACGACTGTTTTGAAATAGGTAGTATCAAATGTTTCTGTTTACAGATAGACATGATTCAAACAAAAAGCATGTTTTATTTGCTTTTGAAAATGCATATAAAATGCTGTGCAAAGAGTTCTGTACTACTGTATTTTTACATTACAGCACAGATCAGCAGGCACAGTCAAGAATTGAGTCTTGTGTGATCAGAAAATTGAATTTATTTCAATGTTTTTGAGGTTACTGACACTTTTCTGAACCTTGTTTTCTTGCTCTCTCGGTTGTGTTTTGATGGGCATAGACCAGTCCTAAAATCAAAAGAACTGTTCAGTTGATGCTAGCCATTTTAGGGAAGAAAGCTGGATGTCAGTAGGAAAATGAAAGGGGCAGTTGGTATGGGATCATTAGTCATAGGGCATAGTTGGGATCACTATGGCTGCTGAAGTGCCTCTGGTCAGAGGTAACCACTGAAAATCACACGAATGCACCACAGTTGGCCGCACTGATTCGAATGAATGGAAATTATTAAAATAATTTCTGCCCAGACTCCTTTTGATAGCTATATCTTATTCACCATGGAATGAAGTTTCTAACTTGTTTTTGATAAAACAAAAATGTACATTCCAAAGAGTTAAGCACTCCAGATTTTAAAAAGATTATGTAAACTAGCTATTTATTCCTCTAAATGCCTAGATTTTTGAACAGGTGATTCTGTATTAGACAGGAAGTCATTTGCCTGTTCTACTCATCTAAGTGCCAAAGTATAATGCAATGCTTATCAAATATCACAATTCTCAAAATGCAGACTGCAGAGCTCCTGAAAATGTGCTAGTGAAGATGGTAAGTAAGCTCGCTTTGCTGGAGGTGTGTCTGCACACAACAGTAATGTGGCAACCACTGGCATCACTCTGTGGGCTAAAGTCAGGTATTCCACAAAGACAGAACCTATCTCTCATCTTAAAAGACAAGGGATTTTCCTCAGGTCTTAGCTGAGAAACTTTGCTCACTTGATTAGCATCTCAGACACCTATGTGTAAAGAAGACTACTTTCACTCTCTAGTATGATCACACCAGCACTTACTGTAATGTAAATACAAGTAATGAATAAAAAGGCTGTTTTTCTCAAGATAAATATGTTGACATTGTGAGTTTCAGAAACAAGTCTACAAAGTGATGTGTTCCAGTGCAAACAGATTTACAAACTTTAAAAGTACATAGGAATGCATATTTTTATATTTTAACCTATTGTTCCTTTTGAAGAAAAAGTCAAGACAGAAGTAGAAGGAGGATTCTCATCATTCCACACTTCTACAGGTGAATTTCATCTATTGAGGATAAACACTGAGGTCTGCAAGGAAAGATGCTGGTTTTTTTTTTTTCTTGAGAATGAGCTGGGCAATGGATTCAGGATTATTACTGTTATTTCAGATTGGGCAGGCATTTCCATCAGTTGTGTTTTGTAATAATATCACAGAATCACAGAATCACAGAATATTAGGAGTTGGAAGGGACCTTGAAAGATCATCCAGTCCAACCTCCCTGCCACAGCAGGATCACCTAGACTAGGTCACACAGGAACGCTTCCAGGCAGGTTTTGAATGTCTCCAGAGAAGGAGACTCCACAACCTCTCTGGGCAGCCTGTTCCAGTGCTTCATAACCCTCACAGTTAAAAAGTTTTCCCTCATGTTCAGATTGAACCTCCTATGCTCCAGCTTGCACCCGTTTCACCTTGTCCTGTCATTGACTGTCACTGAGAAAAGCCTGGCTCCTTCCTCCTGACTTGCCCCGTTTACAAATTTATAAACATTAATGAGGTCACTCCTCACTCTCCTCTTCTCCAAGCTAAAGAGACCCAGCTCCCTCAGCCGCTCCTCATAAGGGAGATGCTCCACTCCCTCCATCATCTTTGTGGCTCTGCACTGGAATCTTTCAAGCAATTCGCTGTCCTTGAACTGAGGGGCCCAGAACTGAACACAATATTCCAGATGCGGTCTCACCAGGGCAGAGTAGAGGGGAAGGAGAACCTCTCTCGACCTACTCACCACACCCCTTCTGATACACCCCAAGATGCCATTGGCCTTCTTGGCCACAAGGGCACAGTGCTGGCTCATGGTCATCCTGCTGTCCACCAACACCCCCAGATCCTTTTCTGCCTAGCAGCTTTCTAGCCACTCGTCCCCAAGTCTGTAGCGCTGCATGGGGTTATTGCGACCGAAGTGTAGGACCCGGCACTTGGCCTTGTTGAAGCTCATACAGTTGGCCTCAGCCCATTGATTCAGCCTATCCAGGTCCCTCTGCAGAGTCTTCCTACCCTCAGGCAGATCAACACTCCCTCCCAACTTAGTGTCATCTGCAGTATGATATGATGATGAAGAGTCTACCAATAAATCCTAGTACCTGGCTGTTTGAAAATTACTACTTTCAGTAAATATGATGTTGTAGAAAGTGTACTTTTGAAAGAGGTAATATCAAGAATTTCTCTCAATAGTTAGCAGCAACCTCTGTTAAATCACTTTGGAATAACTAAGTTTTCATCATTTCCTTGTGGAAATGTTTTCTCTGCTACTGTAAGGAAATTGCGGTGAATTCTTGAACATTCATGGGTGGATGACATGACAATTTCTCTGCAGGTGCAAGCATATTGAAGCAAAAGTGTTGCTGCTTAGCATTGACAATAGTGCCACTGACCTTTCTTCTCTTTTTTTCATTCCACTATTATTCTGTTTCTTACAGCTTCATTTACATATGTACTATCCGCAGCTTTGCTTAATCCAGGTTGTCCTAGCACAACAGTGCCCCAGATAACTGAGATGACTACAGAATATGTTCACATGGGACTATGTTGCTCTAAGCATAGAATCACAGAATAATTTTGTTGGAAAAGACCTTTAAGATTATCAAGTCCAACCATAATCTGTCCACTACTAAACTATTTCTCTAAGCACCTCCTCTACCCGTCTTTTAAATACCTTCAGGAATGGTGACTCTACCACTTCCTTGGGCAGCCCATTCCAGTGCCTGGTAACCCTTTCAGTGAAGAATTTTTTTCCTAATATCTAATCTAAACCTCCCCCAGCATAACTTGAGGTCATTTCCTCTCATCCTATCACTTGTTACTTGGGAGAAGAGACCAGCACCCATCTCTCTACAGCCTCCTTTCAGACAGTTGTAGAGGGCAATTAAAGTCCCCTCAGCCTCCTTTTCTCCAGGCTAAACAACCACAGTTCCCTCAGCTGCTCCTCATAAGAACTGCCAGACGACGAGTCTAAAACAAACTCAAACATGCTTCCCTGCATCAGACCTACAAAGTCTGATGATCTCTACCAGAGCTGCATTGCTGTTGGCCCTTTCAGGAGAGAAATTTCTCTCTTTACCAATATCAGACCCAGCCTATTAAAAGCTATGCTGCAAAGTCATGACAACTTTGTACAAGGGGAAGGTTCATCTGGATTAGTCTTCTCACATAAGAAAATGCAAGTTAGTGCCTTGTGTGTTCCTGCAATTTGAGTTAACAGTAAAAATATATGCTACTGTTAAATTGCACAAGCATTCAACAAAACCAATAAGGATTAACAACGAACTTACAAAAAGTTACTGGTCTGGTAAATATTGGTTTATTTATTTATCTGTACATTTGCCATTGCATTTCTTTAGGCTCCAGAATTCTTTCAGTCCTAGTACTTTAGTCTTAGGCTAAATGGAATAACAGTATATTGAAATAACTAGAAATACCCAAGAGGAGAAACTGCAGAAGGGATGTGCAGCTCACAAACTTCCTATGCAGTATACTAAAACTATTTTTATTATATTATTCACTATTTCTATTAGTAACACGTAATGCCTGTATTATAGCATAGTGCCAAAGGCAGGCTCTGTGTAAACAGTGAACATTACATACTCTGTTCTCTATGGCTGCCTCTCACTTTTCCCAGTTCTGTATGACAGAGCCCTTCACATATATTAGCTTCTAAATCAGCAGAGCATGTATGCATATGTCAAATCTTAAACATAAAGACCTATTTACATCCTCTTGTCAATTTAAATGCATTTGTTAAGTCAAGTATCAACTAGTCTGGTCTAGGTACCTAAACTTAAAAAAAGAGGTATTCAAAAAGCTCTTCAAGACAAGAGGAAGCAAATAACATGGCCAGTGTTTTCACATGCAATACACCTCTTAACCTTGCCTTCCTGCAGATTTTCCCATACCTCTGCCTCCCTGACAACAATCCTTGCTGCCTTCCCACATTCCTCCGTGGCCCACTTCACTTCTTCGGACTTCCCAGTTCTGTTTCTCTGCTTGCAGCCTGTACCCTCACCACAGCCTTCTGTGCACATGCCACATCCAGCTCTTCCGTACACTTTTATCCAGGAGGAAGGCATCTCAGTGCTGTAGGTGAATGGGATAGTGACTGCGCAGACTGGCCAAACTGCATCCTAGATGGATAGGTCACCTCTGAATTCAGACGGACACTATCCCTTCAAAGGGCTTTGATTTGATTCACTTTCCTGAACAGATCCTGTTTCTTCTTATAGTTACATACGAACGTGTCACTACTGCTTCTGAACTGTCTATCGCTAAATCAATAAATAGCATAGCAGCAGTAGAGAGAAGACAAAAAACTTACCAAGACTGGAAGGTAAGGTACTACTAGGCGGTAAGACCATTAGAATGCCATATTTACTCAAACACATCAGATTAAAAGATTGCTTGTAGAAACTATTTCTTTCTTTTTTACTTCAGTGAAAATTAAATTTTTATTACTCATTTGGACATGACAATAGTGAGCTTGAATAAAACATGACAGTGATACAGTGGATAAAGATAAATACTGTCCCACTGAAAACCATTTAGAAAAGTTGCCTAGGAGACTTAGTGAGATGAACTCACCCTGATTCTCTATAGGACTCCTGACACCACTCAGTTTTAGTGCACAGAAATTAATCACTGAAATTAACCACTGACACCTGCCTACTACATCCATAGGTGCATCGATCTTAATTGTTTCCTCTTCACTTGGTATTATGTGAAGACTGACTCATAGACTATTGTACCATCATTTGCATTGACTGTGAGTTAGCTCTTTTTACAAAAAACAGGTCCAAAGCATATCCCAAATGTTCTGAAATGTACTTTTAAGTATAAATAAATAATATATCTATAAATATCCTGTATAAGGGGATATCTTCAGGATTTACTGGGAAGATAGATTAATACCATGATGCATATAAAAGGAAAGGATTAATACGAAAAAAACCCTATGCAAATAGATGCTAAGGCTGAATCTGTTATGCATGACCAGAAAGCAATGAACAAGTTCAAAACTGCCATTCTGATAATCTTATACGTTGTTTTATAACCATCTGTAAAAGATATTTTGATAATTCTAAGAAAAGGAAATTAAAATGCTCATATTTACTGTGAAGTTTGCAATACAAACTAACTGAAGTTGTAGAGCAGTGCAGTTTGGTATACTCTGGAGCTGATGCTGTTACCTGTGCAGCAACTGAACCAAGAAGGGATTAGCTTGTGCTGATATTGAGGTAGCACATGTCCTGCAGTAGCTACATTTCTATCACCTGAAAAGGAAGAGGGCACCTGTCTTTCCCCCAGGATCTGGAAAATGAATTTTGAAGCTTAAGGGATCAAAACCCACCTCTCAGTATCATCATCAACAGACACCAAGCAAGATGGCTGCTCTCACTTTGTAAAGTGGGCCTTACCAAAAGCTCAACAGCATGCCTTCTGCACATGTTTTGTGATACCTTTCTCCACCTCAGTGCCTTAGGCTCCCCTTTTTTGCAGTTCAAGCTCCATTTTGCCATTCTCTTTTCCTGGCTGATCACCAACATACACATTATCCATTCTTTTTCGTGAACAGAATTTTGCTCTTCTTCCAAGAAAACATAGGCAACACAAGTCATGACCTTCCTTCCTCATCTTGACATGCATCTACATTTTCCTCCTCCTTTTGCAGATCTTGCACTATTTTCTGTCATAGACATCGACACTTCTCCTTTGCTCTCTCCTCCAAATCCCATCCACATGACCCAGTGACCCTGTTCCATTCCAGCTCCTCATGTCCCTTGTTCCCATTCACAGCCTCTCTCTTAGTCTTCTCCTTAACCTCACACTCTACTTTGACATTCCCCTCACAGTACAGTATGCTTTGATGATTCAGTCTTAGAAAATGTCACCTTTGACCTTCCTTTTCTCTCCAACACAGCCTTAACTCCCTTCTCTATTTCATTTTAAATTCATCAAATAGCTTGTTTACAATAAGAATTGGTAACTCTTCTCCTGCCTTTCCAACCCATGCTCTCTCCAACACAGCTTTTTGCCCTCTGCCCTCTACAGAAACTATTCTTGCAGACACTCCAAGAACCTCTTCCCAGCCATTCTTGTTCTCTTCCTCTTTGGCACGTCCATCATCGTTTACGCAGCTACTTTTACTTTATGTAAGATTGTCTGCTGCCTTTTCATGATGTTGTCTTCTGCCAGTCTTCTTTCTGCTCATGCTTTTGTTACATTCTTTATAAATCCATCTCAAATTTCTTCCCCGTGCAAGAAAGAGTTACCAAATGGCTCTTCTTTCTCTACATCTATATTAGTCATATAAGAAAATTAACTGCAGGTGCTCAAAGACCTCTCTTCTCTAACTTAGAGCATCTTTTTCACTCCACAAGAAAGTCTACTTTGTGGATTTCTACTTGCTTGTGGATCCCTAAGTTCTTCACCAGTTAAAAAGGCTAAGCAAGACCCTTAATTATCTTCTGACAATTACACTCCAACAACACCTTACTGGATCACAGGGTCATATTTTCACCTTCTGCAGCCAAAGCATACTATAAAAAAACTTTTAAAATAAGATCTATGTTGTATGTCTTATCCAGACTGTGTCTGTTTTCTAAGGCTTTTGGCAAAGCATTTTTCAAGATGAATTTGTCTGCATCCTCTCACTCAGTTATCCCCTTCATACACACACATGCACACGCACAGAGTCCTTCATCACCTTCTGTCTAGCTTACTGCAACACCTTCCTCCACAATTAAGAAACCCAGCTGTGTCACACTAGTATTGCTGTTGCAAAGACCATATTACAGCTCAGTGGTTTTGTAATATTACCTTTCTTTTTCCTCTTGCCTCTTTCCTTGCTTGCTGCAGTAGATATTAACAGCTTATAAACACCCCTCCCTCTTTCCATACTTAATTATTTTTAATTTTGTATTGACTATTAGTTTCATGTGTCATAGAATCATAGAATGTCAGGACTGGTTGTCCTGCTGCTCAGTTTTCAAATAAGTATCCTAATTTTCCCCCAAACTGCTCTTCATGATTGCCTTAACATATGCAAATACAACTTCTCCTCATAATTCTCCTTATCAAAATTCCTCTCTTTTCTGTGATGCCCACAAAAAACCTTGAGAAAATACTTTATCATTTTATTACTAGAAATACCATGCTGTTGTTAAAAATATTCACTAAGCTGGCAAGCATAGCATAACCATATCTCGGTATTCCTCCATCTATGTCCATCTACCTGTAAGTATACACTGTTTCTTGTTTTATGGTTAAATTGTATGCTCTTTAGGGCAGGGACTAGCTCTCTTTTCTGTGTTTGCACATTGCTTAATACAATGATGTCCTGGTTCTTGACTCCTGGGTGGACAAATAAATAATAATGATAATATCTCCACTCTACCTTCTACAGAGCTCACCTACTGAGTTGACGGCCTAAATGAAACCCAGGGTGATTAATAATGTATCCTTTTACTGACTCTTACATGTTATTATTCTTGTCACCTGTCAGGATCCACTTTGAGGGAAATCTGTTGTTTTCTGATGAAAAAGGGAGTAAAAAAGAGGCAATTTATTTTGCCCATTTCTTCAGAAAAAAAAAATTAAAAATGGATGAATGATAGTGGCAATCATGAGAGAATTAGCACCCCCCTTTTGGAAGGTAGTCCCAGAAGGTGCCAGAGTTTTGAGGGGTTGTCACAACAATCCCTTGTCATTGTATTGGGAATACAACTTTCAGCCCCATTGTGGTGCTAATTAGTGTTTATTATTGTGTGGACATTTGCCCACTGAAAACTAGACTGAAAGACCATCAACCCATTTCACATAGGCCACTGAACCATAAGTAGATGATAATGAATTTTGGTTGCTACCAACCTGGGCCAGATTTGAAGCAATGACCTAGAGGTGAGAAACTCTACATCTCATTACCATTCCCCTGAGTAAACCAGTTCTCAAATCATAGGATGAAAAGAAGGAGGGAAAAACCAAGCTTTCCTGGTGTGAGTTAAAGGTCTGCATGAACTTTGAATTTCAAAGCTTTTTCTCAATCATTAATTTAATTCAACTTAAGTAGACTTTAAAGTCTTTAATTTATACAACTGAGAATCTCGATAGTCAAAGAGATATAAAAACAATTTCAAAAAGTATAGGAAGGTAGTTACTTCCTCTTGCTCCCATTCACCCATCCCCCTTCCATTTCCCTTTGTCACAGCAAGCCCAATGAGGGAGATCAGATTAAATATGATTGCCTACTATTCTGCTTGCTGACAGCTCACCTACAATGCTTTCAAAAACAAATGTTATGGCTGGTTTTATATGAGCTTCAAACATGTATTTGACCTTTTAATATTTTATTTGGTTTTATTGATTTTTGCTTTAATACTTGAAAGTTTTTGTAGCTGAGGAAAATTGCCAGCAGAGTGAACTACACAAATGGACCGGTTTGCATATGGGCACTTGCAAGAACCTGAGTCTGATCTTCTTTAGCAGTGGACTGATGGAAAAGTTATGGATAGATTGTAATGAACAAATGCACATTTCAGCTTTTACTAAATGGGTCTTGGGAAAATAAGCTGTGAAAAGATTGCAGACTGGTGTCATAGAAATGACAGCTAAAGAACAAACATAATGCAATCAAATTCATTCTCACTAAACTTTAAACCTTTTGCTGTAATTCTTTATATAAAAATCTCCCTTTTTTCTTGACCATTAATACTGATAATTATATCTGTATTTCTTAAGAATATTATGAGTTGCCATTTCTGCATGGTAGCAGATTGAATTTATTCACCTTACGGATATATTATTATCACAGATAATAACTGCAGCATGATAATTATCATTAATTATTCATTTGGATTAAGAGGCAAATAGGCTTGCATTCAAGGGTCTTCCAGAGCAGTGTTCATTGTTCCAGGGCCCTGTGTGCCAGTGTGACTAATTCATACTCCTTTCAGTGCCACTGTTGACATCTGACCGGTCCCATATGTATTTATTTCAAAATATTATAAAAGGAATAAGTGCATCATTTCAGGACATAACCACTAAAATAGACATACGGTTCTTTTCTGCCCTCTGAGTGAGAATAAGCAGTTTTCTATTAGAGGATATGCTCGCAGAGTATCATTTCAATAGATCTATATGTATGCCCTATCTTTGCATTCCTGTGTCATCCTATTTAAGCTTATATAAGCCAATATATTTACATAATAGCTTTTAGCACAAATAATAATGTGTGAAGCTGTACAATTTGTTGTTCGCTGAACATAGTATTTAGTCAAAGTGATTTTAATCCATTCTGAAGCTGAACTAGGTTTAATGTACAAGGATCTTCTTGGCACAAGGTTAGAAAAATCCAAGGGGAGGGAAAAATTAGAAAGAAGGTGGGGTATGTCTGATGAAAAAGGGACAATAAATAATATAAATGTTAATTCCTTTATGTGACTTTCACCCAATACTTATTAGCGAGCTTCTCTCTCTCTCTCTCTCACTTTCCCTCTCTAATCTCTGCTTCATATCTAAAAAAATGTCTTGAAGGTAGTAACACGATCATCTGAGGACCAACATGACAGCTCCAATATGCACAGAGTGATAAATGTCAGTCTGGCTTTTATAGCTCTGAGGCTACACTTATATATGCCCTCTGTGACTTACCATCTTTGCTTCCACAGATGATGATTCCTTTTTATTGTTAATATGTCAGCACAGGTCCACTGCTATTCAATATGAATTGCTCTGTAATAGTCTGGAACCCTCCTTCTTTAACTTCAGTTTTATCTTGTTTCACTATTTCTATGCTTAATTTTAAGGTCACGTCCCTCGTGCTCTGGAACAAAAGCAGCAGATTCCATGTGGAGCAGTGTGCACTTTATCAGATATAAACACAGGACAAGGAAAGAGGAAAAGATGCAGAGACAGCAAAAGGAAATAGTGGTATCAATGCTGCTAAAATACATTATGGAAATTTCAGTTAAAGACTGCAAATTTCAACAAGATAAAATGAAACAATCAGGAAAGGTTATTATCTCAGTAATAATAATTTTGCACTCACATGTATCAGCAATATATTGTTGGCAGTCAGATGGATGTGGGATGGAGAAAGACATAGGTACTTGCATCAAAATTGATGACAGAGCACAACGGAAAGAATTTATTTGCAGTCATACCATTCAAAATGTGTACCAAGACACCAGCACCTAGAAGGAAAGAGAGAAGCTAGCGGAGTTACACAACCTGCTTGTATTAGGTCATCTGGATGGTGACATACCTACTGTAAAACTGACAGTGGGTGAAGTCATCAGCCGGTACTTGAGAAAAAGTGGGGAGAGGTCTACAGGATTTTGAAATGGAAGCAGTGCTAGAGCAGGATTAAGTGAGGGATGAGATGGGATGGTTGAAGTCAGGAAGGGGCAGTGCAGGCTGAGGACACAGGGTGAGTGGTTTACAGAAATACAGCACCTACCACCTGTACTGTGGAAACCACACTGGAGACATTGCCCCAACATTTCATGGGTCTTGCCATTGCAGATGAATTCCTCTTTGAACAGCGAGTGAAAGAGGTCAAATAACATTAGTACATCAGGGCATAACTGGTATGTGACACTGGCAGACAAAATTGCATTCATCGAATGAGTGGGAGTGGAGCTTGATGCATCTAGCAAAGCCATGATAGTCATGGTTTGTTTCCAAATATTCATACAGAGGACAGAGAAGAAAGAGGAAGAATTTATTAATTGTAATAAGTTTTTGGGGAGCCAGGGATAAGGCTCCTAGACTGGACAACAAAAACAAATCAAAATTATTTAGAATTAATTCTACAGTGCAATACTATACAACAATACACAGCAACACAACACCAGCAAGAATTGTGGTGATGATGATGCCTGCAGAAATCTTTCAGATGTCAATAGCATTAGGCCAGATTATAGGTTTTTTCAGTATAACTTGTGAAACTCAGTGTTGTAATCCCAACCAGTGCCAGGAGAAAAGGAATATTTTTTTTAAGCCTCCTACTTTTAGGCCATAATGCTATGAACTTAGAAGAAGAATTATTTTACTTCATTAAGTAACTTCATTCTTATAATTAAAGCTACAGCAGTTTTTAGTGTCCAAGTTGGTCAAGAATACACTTACGGGTGTGAAAACCCCAGTGTCATCCTCTCACGTTATATTTTTGCTGTAGTTCATTGCTTCCAAAATAATGGAGTCCCTGTTGTTCTTCACTTTTCTATAATGACCCAAATTGATGTGTATTTCCTTCAGAGGAGTCTATTAAGTCAGAATGGTAGCACACTGTTTCTTATTGCATTAACATTAGCGGTTATCCAAGACGAGGGCAACAAAGCAGCCTGCACTGGTTGCAATGGAGGCTGCAAAACTAAACCATAGTATGAGCTCATGCTAAAGACAGATATAGGAACAGAAACTTTTCCATTTCTAAATGATCTAATACACACTAAAATAAATCTGAAAAAACTTCCAAATATGTCATTATAAGTTTTTAAGTATCCATCACTTAGTCCTCACTGAAGACTGTCTCCACTGGAGAACCTATTTAATTTTTATTGTTATTTACTCACTTTTAAACTCCTTTTGAAAAGTGAGAAAAGGTAATTTTCTTCTTTACATTAACTTCCTCATCAGTAACTTCCAGAAAACAAAATATTTTGTGAATTAAAAAAGACTTTTCAACCTAATTATGAAAAACAGATCATCTCATTCCTTAAAAGAATGAACAGCTAAACTGGAGTTCTTAATGGAAGCAGTTCATAATCTTAATTAGCAAGTTCTAAAATAAGTTTTATATAATCAATTATTTTTTCATCTGTTAGAATGTCAGAGCATTTTATTCTGGATTTTTGAGAAGTCTGGTAGTACTACTATGTAACCCTCCTCAAAACAAAAGTGATTTTATTTTAAAGGTTGGCATAAATGTCATAATTACATACAGTATTTGTATGAGAAAACAAAGTAGATCAAAGAGGGTGACAGAGAAGAAACAAACAGCCACAGCAACAGAGATTTCGTGCTCAGAAAAGGAGCCAAAATAAATTGCATTTGATCTCTGTTAACACTGTT
>NW_010179368.1:84524-89844 GCF_000695765.1 Mesitornis unicolor
GAATAATCTCTGGATCTTATGCATTACTTCTAATCCTCCTCAGGTACTGGGCTGTCTGTAAAAGTCACTTCTCCTGTCTGATGCTGTCACACTCCTGTTCTGCTGCTGCAGTGCTGAACATGTTGCAGGCAAATGCAACTCCTGATCTCTCTGTGGATAATTTTAGTCATATCGAAGTTGGCAGGACATGAGCGAACTAGAACAGAGGAATAAAAATCTGGGCGTGACTGGACATAATTGAATCTGGAATTTTCCACATCACCAAGCAGAGAACAAAGAAAAGTAGCCAAAAGCGGACTATATCCCAAAGTTACAAATTCTGACATTTTGAGAAGCAGCCTGCACAGGTCTACATCAGTGTGTTATCTTTTCTTCCCTATTTTTCAATCAAGCCCATTAGAAGAGGCTGCTTGACTGTTGGGGGTTTTTTTTCAATTTATTTATGGAAAGATATTTTTACAGGCTAACCCAGTTAAGCTTGACAGCTTGTTTACAATAGGACCCAGAAGACACATTACTCTATGCACAACAATATAAATATACATTTGAGATGCACACTTATGCTCATAACATTTGTTAAACATCTGAAGTGCACAGTGATCAGGTATCCAGAATGATCTAATTCCCTATTTAAATATTATGAAGGTAGAGAGATTGTTTAGCTTGCTAAGATGAGAATGACACATTATCATAATTAGCATGTGTTTTAGGAAAATTGTATAACAACTAGCTACTTTCTTAAAAAGTAATAATGATCTGATATAAGAGGTTTAAACTTCATCAGAAAGTCAGAATAATGTTTGATCTCTGTTCCTATATTTTCGATCTGGACATCCAAACTGCCTCAAACTGAAATTAAGTTATGTTATTGGCCTTTTCCTTAGATGAGCCCATGTCTACCCTATTGATTAGTCTGGACAAATAGGAATGGATTTATAGATCAAAACAGTTCTTGCTGAGAACCTGAAACCTTGGGGGAGGCTGTTGCATTGACCCTGCTCCAGTTTGGTCCTGGGACATGGAAACCTAGGAGCAATTCAAAAGCTCCTCTGGTTTACTTCCATCCAGAAGAAATCTGGTCTGTGCACTCCATGACTGCTTCGAGACATGGACCTAAGCACTGGCAGATCACTCCAAAAAAGCTCCTCTGAGCCTGCCAAAAGGGCTGACAGAAACCAGATCTCAGAGCAATTATTGCCATCTTTTGTTAAAATTATACTCCCTAATACAAAACAATAAAAGACAAATAAATACTCAGAAAGTCTGTTCTTCATCTGGAAGCTCAGTAAAGATCTGAGAGTAGGATTTTGTATTTTCTTATACCAAATCAAGTTCTTACAAAAAAAAATAATCTATAGATATTCTTAATATCCTTTTTTAAATTAATCAATTTAAAGACTGCACCATGCTGCTACAAGTGAATTATTAATCTGCTGCCACACTCAAGGTATTAAGACTGGGAAGCACTGTGAAACATGCTCAGTAGCAGCTCCAAAATGCATTACTCCTCAGTCTTGTTTGCCTCTGTTTTAGAATGCAGTACTAGTGGAAACATCTCGAAGTTTGTTCTGTAATTAAAAAGGGACTGTCCATTGCCAGAACACAGAGCTGTGCTGGGAGTTCATTTTTCTCCATCTGTGCAGCATGAAACTTTAATTGAGAAATGGTTTTAAAAAGTCCTGTGGCATAACCTGAAAGGAAATGATCTGAAGTGTAGGATGAGGAGCATTTACATATAACTTTAGAACCCACCCTTAGCCTCCAAAAATGATGGTTCCATTACAGATGGTAGGTTAACATGAGCTGCTACCCAGTCCTCCTCATATTTCCTAATGAAACCTCAGTTCTCACTCCTTGGCAGAAGACACGGTCTTCTCCCCAGACTGTTAGATAGTGCTTCTGCCATTGTTATTACTGCTTAGTTCTCCGTTTCCTCAGGGATGACTGATGTTTAATATAAATGAAGCAGAACAATTCCAAGGGGCAGCTGGTTTGTGAGTCAACTGCATGGTGTACAACTTCTCCAGCTATTTTGTCACAGCTTGCAGTCCTCTCTTCTTTTGTGTTCACTTTCTGCCAACACTTACAGAATTGAGCTATCCTGGCAAAAATATGTCAGAGAATAGACTTGCATGCTACTTCCCTGAATATTCATGGAAGAGGAATTTTAGAGTAGCACAGCTTTGAAATTCAGAGCTTTACATACTCGTCCTGTCAGGGAAAAAAATCACTGTGTACCTTATGCTGAATCACAATTAATTCGGTCTTTGAGTCAAAAAAAAAAGGCATTCAGGTGCATAACCAGCTGGCTTGACATGTACGGGAAGTATCTCTAGGCACTCCTGAGATGCAGAACACCTTGGAGGGGCTCCAGAAGGGCTCCCCCACCTCTACAATACCCTGCAGCTCCACGCACTCACACTTCTCAGCATCCTCAAGTAATAGCAATGAGTCTTGTGCTACATCAAGACTGTTTCTACCTAGGGATGGTCGGCAGGGTTAGAGCTCCACATTGCCACATGTTTTCTGTCCTAAAGCTGTGCCTATTCAGAGAGAGCTCATCCCTCTCTGCAAAGCACTGCGCTGCATAGTAGACACATACTGCAAGCCACCAGATTTGCATAGGGTAATGCACATGCTTTTGTTAGCCAGAAGTTTGGTTGTCTCTAAACAATCAGCACCCAAAGAAACCTTAGTTATCTTGTATTATCAGAACATTCTTGGTGATCTGTTCATAGTGTTTTAAGAGTTCATTAAAAAATTCATTGAATAATTAAGGAAATAGTGATCTCTTTGTGGCTATTTCATGAGCAGAAAGAAAGGTTAAATTCATGGGATAAATTATTCATTGTGAGTTATTCACTCAGCTTTAATAGTTTGTAATTCTATAAAGAGCTTTGCTTAAGAAATGCACTATATAAATCAATCAATAACACTAATAATATGCAGGAAGGATTTTCTCCTTTGTGATCTGCTTTTCAATAAATTGTACCCCCTTGACACTTCAACTACCATCATATGACCATTCTTCTCGCCTCCACTGCCCCAGCCTGTCTATCACTGGGCCACAGCTGTGATGTTCAGATACCCAGCTTCCTTCCCCCTCACACCAGCCTAATCCGTTGCACTTCAGGGTCCATCAGTGCTTGTACTGTACCTTTAGCTTCTCCTTTATTTATCTATTTTGTTAAGAATTAAAGCAAACACAGTTCCACACACACTCACACATACATATTTTGTTGCAATGTGGTTTAGTTGCATTGTCAGCATTCTTGGAAACTGAGCATCCTGGCACAGGCTTCATGTTATAAAATCTGAACATCACCTACCTTCTCTACAGACATATGTTAGGGTGTGGAAAACCCTAAAGCCCAGAGCCTCCAAATACTTACATCATGCCTGCAGTAGTCTGTGGAACAATGCTTGGAGGACACACAGCTATACCTGAGTAAAGCCACAGCAACACACACTTCAGGGGACAGCAGCTGCTTGAGAAAGTGCCTGGGTGTCCTCCAGGCTTGTGCGGCCACTTCTGAAGTACATGCTGTCACAGTCTTAGACATCCTCAGTATTATCCATCCAATCTAGATTAAAGTTCATGTGAATATGTATACACACGCCAAATCACAGCGCAGTCATACCCTTAGGCACAAACAGCTTTACTCCTGTGGGCAGCCTATTTACTTCTCTCCCACGCTCCAGCCCTTGTTAATTCACTGGGGCCTTACACTACCACTCCTGATGTGAATGTCAAAACTCCCATTAACTTGCGTGGGCATAAGTCCAGCCCTTTTCAGTTTCTATTAGAGTTCAATCCCCCTCAGACAGATACTTTTCACCTCCTCTTTCCGCCCAGTGCAACCCTCCTAGTACCTTCCAGATGCCTCCTTCTTGGCAGCCAGTCCTGTCTTTCCATCCAGAGGTCATCCAAAGGCAGCAGAACTGAGAAACATGCAGCCCCTGAGGGTGCAGTGTTTGCCTGTGTCTACAAGAGCCTTGCTTGTAGAGTGATGTGTAGGACTCCTTTAGTCCCACTTAGATGGTACTGCTGAATTGGATGAACTTCTTGCTGCAGCTGGAAAGCACTGTTGTTAATACTTTTCCATTCTGTTGTCAACCCCTCTCATACGTCCTTTCGGTCTAATTGGTGGTGCATCCTGACACCCAGTGTGATCCTAAATCCCATGGGAATGTTTTTTCCTCTGTTTCATACTCATACAGTTACTGAGATATGTTGATATATTTATGTTTTTCCAGTTAGTTCTTTTTCTTCTTAACTGACTAATTTGATACTAACTTTTTCCTGGGTGGGATCAGATTGTTAATGGTTCAATAAAATCCCTCAAAAATTATGAATAGTAACATAATACAGATTCTTTAAAGGAAAATTATAGATTGGATTAGTTGAACTGGAAATCTCAGAAGTTTAGATTGCCTTGAAATATTTATTTGAATACTGGTGAAAAAAAAATCTTTTCTGGGAACATTTCAGCCCTTGTATTCATTATTCTGAACAGTCTCAGAAAGTGCAAAGTTAAGTGAAAAGTGCTCAACCAACTGATTCTCTCTGTGTCACTCTTTCAGTTTGAACTAATTTTTCTTTATTGTGTATAACTTGACCTGTATCAAATAATTCAGATGAGAACCTTTAAATATTTCCCATGGTGTCTCTAACAAATCTCCTGTACAGTTAGATATATCTTGCTTTTTCAAGCTTATTGGCTAATACGCTTTTGTTGACGAATACTCTCAAACTGTATGACTTTCAGTGGATTGTACTCTCATCTTCTAAGCATCCAGTTTGAAGCTTCTCAGATCCATTTGTGGGTGTACTGAGTAGCGTCCCTGCATACTGCATAATGTTCAAGCACAAAATAGAACCTAGAAGTTAGCCACCTCCATTTGGACACCCAAACTGATGGATAAGTGATTGAAGTAACACAGAGGAAATAAGGGTCAGCTTCACTTATGACCTACGAGGATGCAATAAAGTTTAAAGGAACTGCTCGGATAAGGAACACAGTTCCTTTATCCCATACAATAAATGAGGAAGGTATCTTGTGGAAAAACGTTCCATACTATATCACTAGAGACTACTGTAATGTGACTCCACCAGAGGGACAGATTCAGATTTTACATGCACAGGTAACCTTAGCTGTGTTTCTCTTTGAAGTTCTTCAGTCTTAATCTTAATAAGGTTCTTTGCCTGTAAAATTTGCATGTTAATACTAAACCAATCTCTTTTTTTAATTATTATAATAATAATATTTATAATTTAATAATTTTATAATTTATTATTAGTGTTATAATTATTATAATT
>NW_010179369.1:0-10074 GCF_000695765.1 Mesitornis unicolor
ACTGACCCTTGGGGCACTCCACTAGTTACTGATGTTAAGTAATGATAATATTGACAGTCTTCTTGAAACACTGAAATTGCACGTTTTTTCATATTTGGAGGTACAAATCACATCTACAGAATTATACTTGTGCTTTCTATGAAGTGTCAATGTCTGCCAATTACCACCTCAGAATAGAGTTTAATTCTCAGTATCTTCCAAAAGACATTGCAGTCAGATTCAATAACTCTTTAGGTTTCATGTAACAGCAGGACAATCCGCATGAGTAAACAGAGACTTTGGAGAATCCTATCTGTGCATTGAATTATTTTCAATAAAGTACTCCTGAGTAAGCTCCTTTTGCAGATGATTTCATTTTCAGCTTACTACTGCATTTCCTTTATGAGTGAATTCAGGAAATCTTAGCCATTTTACTGTAAAATCAGTAATAAAGTGCAAAACAGATTTCTTTGTGCTAAACTTAGCATTCCTTAATAAGTGTGTATAATGATTTGACGTTTCACTCTTCACTCACGCAATACACTACAATTCCTGAATGTGAAAGGTTGAGCTAGATTTTTAATTTACTAGTTTAACTTGGAAGTCACTTTCCAATTTGAAGTATGGAAATGTTTCCATATGTAACTCATCAGCTTTTAGAATGAAACATTTTTCAAGTAATAACACTTAAAATCTAGAAAGAAGCAAATAGAATATTAGTATCATAATAAAGGATTTATTTTTCAGTAGTAGTTGTACAACAATGTGTCATATAAGATCATTGAAGTAAATTCCCAAAGCAAAAATAAACAAACTAAAGCCAACACAAACAAATACCTTCAGTGTATTTTTCTAAAGAAGCGGTTATGCAGAACCTCTTTTTTTCCTGTTTTATTTTAATAGAATCTTCTCTCCATTAAACCAGAAACTCATTTTTGCTTAAGTTTTAAAATGAGTTCTATTAAGAACTAGTTTTGAGAATATGATTTAGTTCTCTCTCCTGATTAATTCTCAATTTAGAAATGGAATTTATGCATTTAAATGTTACTCTGAGTTATGGTAAGAAAAGATATTTTCTTGAGTTGACCTTTCTCGTATGATCAAATTATTTTCACAAATGTCCCATTAATATACATGTGGTTTAACATGTTCTTCTGACTAAAGGTTGCACACTTAGGCTTTTACATAGAAAAAACTTCTCCCAGTTTTTGAATTAGCTACTTGAGAAGGAAGTTGGGAAATACCAGGAAATTCTGGATTTTTTCCTTCTGAGATGATCTGTTTCTTCCCTCTCACCCCCATGAACTTCAGAGTAATAGATTTTTCTGAAGTAACAACACAGGGGTTGTTACAGAAAATATTTCAGAAACCAAGAAGTCAAGCTTGAAATAGCTTATTGAAAGTTTAAAACATGAACAAGTTACTGATAAGTAGTTAAATAGAAATGTCCTGTAGTAATTAATTCTCTTACATTATTTTTGATGCATTGTGTGTGCTTGAAGGATTAAACTTGCACTATTATATGATAAGTAAATGAAGTGACAAAAGTTTAGGGTAATTAAAACAAAATTGCTATCTAAGCCAAGGCAGTCACAAGTGTTTAAATATTTCGATTGCTTTAAGTATAGGATTTTTTAATATGAGGTGCCCATTAAGAATCTTGTTTTCACAAAGTTGTGGGTGTTCATACTTTGAAATTATAGAATTTTTCAAAATAAGTTTGCCAAAAATTACATGCAAGTCCTGAATGACCATGCTATTGTGAATGCTGTCATTAGTATGTTGAAGGGTATGAAATTTTGACAAAGAACCTGTTTTGAACCGTTCTCTCTCTTTCCAAGGCACCTCATGCTTTGTATTGCTGAGCTTAAAGCAGGCTCTTTTTTAGGTTGAGATTGCTGGTGGCTGGCTGGGAGCTAGAGAGTGGCTTATTCTTTTTTCTGTGTCACTCCTTTAGAATTTTCGAGTTTTCTTGGAAATTTTCAGATTTCCTCTTAGGCATGTCATCAAAATTTGCCTGCTCTCTGCTGGATTAGTTGAGTTTATTCTTTTTTCATTCTGCTTGGCTAAGGTGGAATCAATTGCTGCAGCTAGTTTTGTTTTTACACAAATTGTAATTTTCAAATACATATGAGTATGTGTGAACACACACACAAAAAAGACTTGAGTTGTAAAACATTGTTAGAGATTGTTCAAGCTGTCCTTCCTGGACTTCTACTATAGTCCTGTGTCAGATCACAGCTTTAGTGCCTTTGTGTGCTAAGATTTCTCAGTCTTGATAGGCTGTGTTAGTGATCATGGCCACAGCTCTTTAGGCAGGTTTCCTAGAGTTAGGCACTCCGTGTGTTACACCTTTCAAAAGGCCGCCCTACAGCCTAAAGTTTCTTTGCAACTTTGGGATCAATGGAGAATCTCAAGAAAATGCACAAACATTCTGAGACGTTTCTGCATGGGATATTAGCCTTCCAGATTGTGGTTTATGTCCTAGTTTGAGCTAAACAGAACTAATTTTCTATTTAGTGATTTTACTTTTCAGCTTACTCTCTTCTAAGTGGTCGTATTTGCTGAAACTAGTGGCATATTTTTCCAGCGTTCACATCTACAAGTGATAATGCCTGTATGTTACGTAAACATCACAAGGCCACTGTCTCACCATGGGTGCCATATCCGCACCTGCGGGGAGGAGCGGATCCAAAACTAACCAACTCGGTATTCCATACCACATATGTCATACTCAGTATAAAGCTGAGGGATCATGAGGGTCTCGATCCTCCCTTCTTGCTCCTTTCCTTCCCTCCTGCTCTGCTCTTATCTTCTGCAATGGCCAAAGTCCAAGCAGAACCCTGCCAGTTCATCTGCCTCTGGTCCTGATCCATATGTTCCTGAATCCAGCTCCTGCATCCTGTTGCCACCTGCTGCTGGGTCCGGTCTGGGACTTTTCCAGTGTTCTGCTCCGCAGAGCCTCTGGTGATGTAATTGTCATTGAGGGAGTGGGGGAAGGGTTTTATATTTGTTTTATATGTATTTATTTGTATATATTTCATTATTTTCCTATTTACATTATTATCCTGTATTATTGTTTCTTTAAATCTGTGTTTTCTTTTTCCAACCCATAAAGTCTCTCTCTCATATTTTCTTTCTCTTCCCTTCTGGGGTGGGGAGAGGGGTTAATAGAGAGCATCTGTCCAACATTTAGTGGCCAGCCCAGCACTAAATCATGACAGTTTGCTAGTTCAGAGAATAGGTGATAGAAAGCAGCATATTGTGTACTTTCTTCCACAAAAATGTACTTTCTATGGATTCGCTTTTGCCTTTTCATATAAGTACAGTCATTTAAATAAAAATAAAAATATTTCCATGTAAGCCTCGCTTACAGTTGCTTTTCAGTAGTATGTGTGTTGTAGTTTACAATAGTGCAACAAATTCTCTATTCCCATCACTTCCAAATTTGCCAAAAAACAGGTTCATCTAATGATCTGCAAAAAAGTGATAATGTGTTAAACACCAACTTGAAAGTAAATGTCTTGGTTTTCTATTACTTTCACTTTTATTTTTATGATAGTATTTAAAAAACTTCATTTCAGGTTTCAGTTTCTCTTACTGAAGTAGTTCATTACCTCTTCTATCTAACTTTAGTTTAACATCTATAAATTAGTTGCCAAATAAGTATTGTTGTAATATTTTTTATAGAGAGACAGTAATAGAAATGCGCTGTCTACTATAAAGATATTGTATTAGTTGATAAGGCATTATTTATGGTAGTCGTAATATAAAAGGTTAAAACATTGACTGATAAGTTGTTAAACAATTCAAGCATTGTACTCTCTGAGTACTTTTAGTCCATTACATTTCATGTATAGCTAATTTATCCCATTCAGCCTGTATGAAAGTGTCAGTTTTACACTGAATTCTGAGGTCATGGTTATGTGTGACCTTCCTGGAAAACAACAATGGAAGTGATTCAGGATAAACAAGTGTGGAAAATTATGTTCAGTGGATTTTCAGTACTCAGTATTTTCAGTAGATTTTTTGACTTTATGAATGTGTACTGCTGTCCATTTAAAAGAACTTGTATTAAGTCTGCAAGACCACAGATTTGATATGGTATTCCTGGTATTACATTGTTTGGTGATTCCTTGACATTTCTTGATGAGTTTTTCAAAGGATTGAGTTATAAAGTGTTTTTGAAAAGTGTGAAAATTTCCTCGCACATTGTCATTCTGTTTAGATGTGAATCACTAGCAATGCCAAGCTATTCTTCTCCCACTTGGAAGCTGAATACAGAATGTGTGAGACATGTTGTAGAGGAAAAATAATGCTCCTAAAACATTTTAAAACTAGGCTGAAGCAAGTGATGTGATGTGCAGGAGAGGGAAGGGGAGGAGAGAGTGGGGCTAAAAGCTAAAACCAAGAGCCATTAATCATATACTGGACTTCAGAGACATTTTTTTGCAAGTAAAGCTAGCTCTACAGTAAACCAGCTGTAGAAATGAGTTTAAAGTCCATGAAGACCAAGACCTACAAATCTGCCTCTGTCCCATAGGGTCAAAGGCCACTTCTCCTGCAGGCAAAGCTGCAGACAGTCCCATAAATGCAGGACTGTTGCCATGACACAGAAATATTGTCATACAGAGCAGGACTGCAAATGAGTGAAAATTTCTTCAAGCCTAGACGAGAGAGTAGGCAAGAAAAGCTTCAAGTGGATAAGTGTTTTCTCTGAAAGCATGTGCCTCTAAGACACTTGTTCGCATTAATTTTTCAAAGCAGTATCTCACATTGTTTTATCTGGCCTGGCTTGAAGAATTTAACAAGTCAAACTGGGATCCTGCTCTTGCTTGTGGAGACAGGCTCAGAATTTTGTTACATGAATTCAATTTTCTTTTCAAGAACAGAGAACAAATTAGTTACCATTAGGACTAGCAAACAGGTATTTGCTAATATTTAGATTTACTATTCTTTGCATTGAATTTTCATTAATAATTGTACTAAGCCATGTTCAAGTGGTCCTATCTAAATGAGTAGTGATACTTTCTGTAGCCAATGATTGATAAGTACCTGATTTTATTTTAAGCAGAATTTAGTAAGTGCTTGTTTCATATTATCATTTTTGGTGATAATAGATTGTAGAGTTAATTCTCAAAAATTTTGAGTGATCACTTACAAACTCATAAATTAAATGTTACAACAAATGTAGATAGATAGACTCTCTTCTCCCCAGTCAGTTCCAGGCATATTTTAGATGACATTGAGAAAAACTAAAAATAATTAGGCACCAGATAAACTAGTTATGCTCACAGTGGGAACAATCAACACTGAAGGTCTGTATGTGAACCAACACATGAAACATATTAGGGAAGAATGGTTCATGGACAGTCATATCAGTCTTGCCTAAATGCGTTATATATAGATTAAATAGCCCTTTAGAGGGCCAGGTCTTCTGAATGTATCTAATGAAATGTGAACGTGTTTTAGCAGGTTGTCAGTTGATTGAGATTTAATTCCAATGAAACAGTTGCATATGTAGCAAAGATCAGCCAATGTTTGAGCTAAATGCTCTTTCTGCTACTGGCACATCCAAATGAGTCCATTCTTCAGATAAACCACAAAATGAAGGCTCAGATGCCCAGCATGCTCACCACCGCATTCCTGTCACCCATAGCCTGGTGTTCCCCCTATTAAGAGTACACACTTGATTTGCTAACAGATGATACAGGACGTGGAAAGGACGTTCCTCTCCTTTGAGTTTCTTTTGTAGTGGGCTCTAACTAATTAAGAACCTAGTTATGGTCCTAATGAGTCAGACCAAAGGACCTACTAGCCCAATATGTCATCTCCAAGCATAACCAGCAACTAGGCCCTAGGAAAGCAAAGAAGCAGCAAGGAAAGCTCATTGCCTGAGTCAGAGTTTGTATCTCGGTAAAATGTTTACTAATGAAAATATTTTCTGAAATTTGCCTTTTATGTTCCATTTCTATTTGGGCCTCTCTCAAAGCATTGATGGCAATGACTTCCACAATCCTGTTGAACCATTGCCTGAGAAGTTCACTGACTGCTCCTTGATCACGTCATGTCATAACACTGAATAATTGTCGCTGCTCTGCTTTCTCAAGACTGATTTTATATGTATCTATCATATACACCTCATAATATTTTTCTTTCTTTCCTTATGGAAGTGCATGGTTTTCTAGTCTCTGTTTTTACTTTTTATACACTGTTTCTGTTACCTGTTATCCTTATCTTGCTACTCCATTCCTTTTCTAGCTCTCCTACATTCTTTTGGCTTTGGAATTACTTATCAGTTTATTAAAGATCTTGTGTCAGGATCACAAGATCTCCTCTTTAAATACTGTCTCAAAATATTCAGTCTATTTCCTTCAGCACCTTTATTTCCTGTATTTTTATTTATGAAATAAAAGCCAGGTAGATTATTATGCTCCCACCGCAACATTTAATTATATTCCTCTTCCTGCATGTTGAAAAGTGTAGTGCTCCATGTGATCCCTGGTCAAAGTAGGAAGGAAAGTTATAGTTGCTAGTGAGTGTATCCCCCTGTGTCATGTTCTCATAAATTCAGAATATCTCTCATAAAAATGTATAGTGCCTATTGCCATCAGTATTTATGCTTTGTAGCAGACGTAATTCAAATCGGATTTCCGTTAATGAAGTGGAGAAATGTCAGGTGAATTCAGTGAGAAGGGGATATGCTGCTTTGTTTTGTATCGTGTATGATAAAAAGATACATATTGATATGAGAAGATTTAGAGAGTAATAGATGAACTTGTAGTGAACAGGTTTTTAAAGTTAGCATAAGAATAGTATCTTGTTCTGGAAACTGAGTAGAAAACTGTTTTATATTTGAATTTTATTTTGTAAATGTTTCTTTTAACTTTAAAGAAAAGATCTCAGAAGATGAGAGCCCCTTTAAATTCTGTGGCTTTCAAAGGGTAGATGGATGTGTGTTCTCAGTATTGAGCAGTGCCTCATTTGCCGTGTTAAGGTCTAAATTTCATGGTAACACTTTTTCATTTCTAATGTCTTTAGTTTTCTTATCTAGAGGTTCTGTCTGATTTCTGCTAGGTCACCTGAAGCAAGTAGTGAAACACTAGTTTCTCACTTCTCAGTAGAGAGAAAACAATCCTAATGATCCCACTTTGGGAAGAAAGTATGTACCAGGTCAAAAATCTTGAAAATGGTCATCTGCTAAATTCTTTGACTCTAAAGGAACAAGTTGCACACAGCTTTGTTTCTTAGTTTCCTATAAACAGTGCACAGAACGAAAAGGCTGGTATAAATATGACAAATATATTAGATTAAATGGGATTATTCTCAGAGAAATAAACCTACTTTCATTTCAGGAATTACCAACTAATAGTGCCTTCAGTGTTTTAATAGCTTTTCCTTCTGCCACAGTTCTCAAGTACCAAATCTATCCCTGAATGGAAGCAAATTGGAAAACCTGTGTCAAGAAGAAAACTCAACAGGAAATAGGAGTCCAGTTATGTCCTAGTGGGAAGGCAGAAAACATAAACACAACTTTTATTTGGTCTGAGCAGGTTTAGGAATATAATGTAGGCATTTATTGGAAACAAAGCCACAACATAGTGGAATGTAAAGTCATAGTTGTATTTTCTGAAGTCTAACTTCTTAACCACCTGGTTGTCATATATATATTTCTAAAAGAGCAGTAGTCCTTACAGGCTGGAACTGCAGTTTGCAAGTGCTTGAGCGTTAAGATTTAATTCCTGTGTCACCTGATGGTCTCTGTTAATTTGAAATGTTACTGCATCAGAGTTATACCACCTGCTGATATTAGTTAAAGCTGAAGCTTGTGGCCTCTGTCATTGTAGCAGGGCTTATGATGCTGGACTTTTTTTTATTGGTGGGGGGAAGGGGAGGGTGTTTGGTTTTGGTGGAAATTCTCATCTTTCTTACCAATCCTTTTGAATAAATGCACCTTGAGATTATAGGGGCTTTTCCCCCACTTTCCTTTTGTGTTTTTAAAGAAGCCAGGACATGTGGCTCTTTGTCCCAGTTAACACTTGTGTTTGAGATCCAAATAGACTAGGTCAGGAGGGAATGAGTGCAGAGAACTACTGCAGGTTTGAAGAACTGAAAGTTTGCTCAAAATGTAATAACTTTGGGTGGTCTTCTCTGGATGACACATGGGAATAAGCATTTGAAATGTGACTCATTTTCAAATCAATAGAAGAGGAAAGAACGTGGCTCTACTTCATAAGTATTCTCAAGGTTTTCATTTTCAAAAGCAGCAGACAAGATTTTAATTTGCAGCAGATTCCTCTTCATAAGAGCACCAGTCCAACACAGAGTGTTCTGAGCTAGGGTTAAACAGCTTGAAATAGTTAATTTTACAAAACAGTGCAGTTAATAATACTTTCCCCCTATCCTTTTCCAGGTACTTCCTCTTTCTCTTCGTCTAATGAATAATGAATGAGGTCTCTCAAAGATTTCCTCATATATGGAATAGAATATATTCTATCAATTTGTATACATTCCTTTTTGTATTCTGAGATGAGTATTAACTATGTTGAGATGCAGGAAAAGAAAATAGAAAATTTACAAAAGCATTTTTATTTTTTATTTTTATTTTTATTTTTAATTTTTATTTTTATTTTTATTTACTTTATTGTTAGTTTTACTTAGAACACAAAAAATATGGTGATGAAGAGCTTATATAATGTGGAAGGACAGTTTCCAGTGAACTAAGTAAATGTTGTATACATAATACTGAAGAACAGAATATAATGCAAATAGGACGTTTTCCCTGAAGGACAGTGTTACTGCATTGTTGATCAAAAAAAGTGCTCCTTCTTCCTTGTGAAGAAAACTGGTACTTTGAAATATAGTGCTTGGTTTTGAAAAATGCAAAGGAAGAATTTCATGCTTTGGATAAATAAGTGAGTTTTGACTGAATTCTCCTTTGAAATGTCTGGAGAGGAAAGCAGTGACAGTATTGAGGACAGTAACTTCTGCCATGGAAGTATCTTCTGGCAAATTGTCCAAGTTTTGGTGTCTAGAGGAAATAGTTGGTGCTCTAGGGCTGATGGCCAGCTCTACCACCATAGAAGAACTGTATATTAGGTGCCCGATCTCCCTTCCTAAAGCACAGGAGAAGTTTAGTGGGTCAGAACAAGATTCATAACATCCATTCACTTTGGATGAAGATACGACTGAGCAAGGCAGGGTATAAAAATGTATCCCAAGGCCCTTTGAACTAACTGTGATGTAGAAGAATACATTTATTTTCAAAGAGACACAGTCTGGAATAATCTTTTACTGTCAAATGCTAAAATATGTGTTTTCAGAAGGATTAAAGACCTACTCATTTTCCTATTGAAAGAAAAAAAAACAGTAGCCACTTTTTATATGGCAGATTACTGATTAAAACATTCATTAAGTATGACCTGGTTTCAGTTTCTTTATCAGACAGAAGAGGTTTAAAGTCAGAACTTCCACCTACTAGGAGAGCACACAAAAAATTATTAAATACTTAAATAATGAAAAAACAGAATAGGGAGGAGTTGGAAGGGAACTTTTTTTTTTCTTTTTGAAAATGTTCAAAATCTGTTTATGGGGAGAGCAAACTAAAGGATTTGCGCACAAGTGATACAAGGTATTTTTTAGTCAAATGAGCAGTAAAGCTAACTCAGGAACATTTATAAGTGAACCACTATACTAGAAATGTCATGAATGCTGAAACATGTCAGGTCACTCAGAGAGCACTAATCAGGGCTGTGAGCATATTATGAAACCGTAGGAGTGAAATTAGATTACATTCAGTTCATAGTGGTCATACCAAAAGCTTGACACTTTCTACAATTACTCATTTGTGTTAATTCTTACAAATACTTGTGATTTGATATATTACAATATATATTTGTGGGTACAGTAAGTATTTTTCCAAAAGAGAACTTTCTTGATGTTATTGCAATAATTTCCTAGGGTAAGTGTACCTTGGATACATAATTTTGAATTTGATGCAACAGTGTTAGGAGCTGTTTTCCAACAAACCTTTCTGGATTGACTCACACTTCCAGCTGGTAATCATATGGTATAGATCATCCCGCCCCGCCCCCC
>NW_010179370.1:0-1195 GCF_000695765.1 Mesitornis unicolor
CGCCACCTCCATGCTGTGCAGCAGCGTCTCCAGCTTCTTGTTCTGGATGTTGATGTCCACGAAGTACTTCTGGAGGCCCTTGTCCTTCTCCAGCAGGTTGTTCTTCACCGTGTCGATCACCTGCTTCAGCTGCTTGATCTCCTTGCGGGCCTCCTTCAGCGCCAGCTGGGCCTCCACGCGGTGGCACTCCTCCTCGATCCAGTCCTCCTGCATCCGCGACAGCTGCGTCTTCAGGTCCTCGATCTCCGCGTCCCTGCGGGAGACGGGGATGGCACCGTCCTACCCATGCCCGGCACCCGGCCGGAGCCAGCTCACCCAGTGACACCCGCGGCTGGGACACGGGGGTGGGCCTGGGGGATCAGGGACCCGTGGGTGGGATGCTTAGGGAAGGATGCTCAGGGACCCTTGGGAGCGATGCTCAAGGACCCTCGAGATGCTCAGAAAGGGATGCTCAGGGTGGGATGCTTGGGGACCCTTGTGAAAGATGCACAGAGCCCCTCATGAGCGATGCTCGGGGACCCTCAGGATGCTCGGGGAGGGATGCTTGGGGACCCTCGTGAAAGATGCACAGGGACCCTCAGGATGCACAGAAAGGGATGCTCAGGGACCCTTGGGAACCCTCGTGAATGATGCCCAGGGACCCTCAGGATGCACAGAAAGGGATGCTCAGGGTGGGATGCTCAGAGACCCCCATAAGCGATGCCTGGGGACCCTCAGGATGCTCAAGGAGGGATGCTCAGAGACCCTCATAAGCGATGCTCAGGGACCCTCAGGATGCTCAAGGAAGGATGCTCGGGGACCCTTGGGATGCTTGAGGACCCTCAGGATGCTTGGAGAGGGATGCTCGGGGTGGGATGCTCAGGGACTCCCATAAGCGATGCTCAGGGACCCTCAGGATGCTCGGGGAGGGATGCTCAGGGACCCTTGGGATGCTTGAGGACCCTCAGGATGCTTGGGGAGGGATGCTCAGGGTGGGATGCTCAGGGACCCTTGGGATGCTCGGGAAGGGACGCTCAGGGACCGCTGGGATGCTCAGGGTGGGAAGCTCGGGGTGGGATGCTCAGAGACCCTCATAAGCAATGCCCGGGGACCCTCGGGATGCTCAGCCCCATCCCGGAGGGGATGCAGGGCCCAGGGCTGCGTGGGGACGGGCAGGTGCCCGGGGCGGGCGCGTGGCAGCTGGCGCGGCGGCGAG
>NW_010179370.1:1311-1836 GCF_000695765.1 Mesitornis unicolor
TTGGGGTGGGGGGCCTTTGTGGCCCCCAAATCTGCAGCTCCCCCATTGAATGGGCAGCAACGCCAGATACCCTGAATGTGGTGCCTGGGCATGAGCTGGGAACCCACAGCACCCAGAAGGACCGGGCCCATGGAGGAGCTGCCACCATGGGGGGTGGGGGGACACGGCCGTCACCCCCCACCACTGACAGCGCCCCCGGGGGGTGCAGCCCCACGGGCAGGGTGGGTGTCCCAGGGTGGGATGGAGCTGGGCAGGGAGGGGGTTTGGGATGGAGCAGGTCCTGCCTGAGCACCCAGCACAGGGGACAGGGGCGCGTCCGGACCCTCCTGCGGCTGCCACCGCGGTGACACCTCTGTCCCAAAGCCATCGTGGAGCTGGGGCTGCCCAGGGGATGGGCAAAACCCCAAAACCCCTGTGCATGGCAGTGGGGGATCCAAAACCCCTGTGCATGGCAGCAAGGGGGACCAAAACCCCTGTGCATGGCAATAGGGCAGCCCAAAATCCCTGTGCATGGCAGACAGGAAC
>NW_010179370.1:1949-3041 GCF_000695765.1 Mesitornis unicolor
ACCCTTGTACAGGGCAGGAAGGAACCCAAAACCCCTGTGCATGGCAGTGGGGGGGCCAAAACCCCTGTGCATGGCAGCAAGGAACCCAAAAACCCCTGTGCATGGCAGCAAGGGGGTCCAAAACCCCTGTGCATGGCAGCAAGGAACCCAAAAACCCCTGTGTATGGCAGTGGGGGGGCCAAAACCCCTGTGCATGGCAGCAAGGAACCCAAAACCCCGGTGCATGGCAGCAAGGAACCCAAAAAACCCTGTGCATGGCAGCAAGGAACACAAAACCCCTGTGCATGGCAATAGGGCAGCCCAAAATCCCTGTGCATGGCAGCAGGGGGGGGACTAAAACCCCCCAAACATGGCAACAAGGCAGCCCAAAAGCCCCAAATATGGCAATAGGGCAGCACAAAACCCCTGTGCATGGCAGTGGGGGGGACCAAAACCCCCCGAGTGTGGCAGCAGGGAACTAAAAAACCCCTGTGCATGGCAATAGGGCAGCCCAAAACTCTGAGCATGGCAGGAAGGAACTCTAAAACCTCTGTGCATGGCAGCAGGGGCGATCAAAACAGCCGAGTATCGCAACAGGGCAGTCCAAAACCCCCAAGCATGGCAGTGGGGGGGACCAAAACCCCTGTGCATGGCAACAGGGCAGCCCAAAACCCCCAAGCATGGCAATGGGGGGGATCAAAACCCCTGTGCATGGCAATTGGGCAGCCAAAACCCCCTGAGTATGGCAGCAGGGCAGCCCAAAACCCCCAAACACAGCAGCGGGGCAGCCCAAACCCCCATGCATGGCAGCAGCAGCCCAGCAGCCTCCAGCCAGAGACAAGAGCGCGGCGTTAGGAGCAGGACCATGGCCTTGCAGCGTCCCCAGCAGCAACACGGCCACAGCTCCCTGCTTCCTGGGTCACCTTCAGGCCCCTCATCATCTCTCTGAGGCCTAGGGGATGACTGGGGACGGGCGGGATGACCCAAAATGCCAGCACACGTTGCTGTGCCCGTCCTGCAGCTCGGTGCCCGGCTGTGTCCATGCCCTGGGCAGCAGCAGGAGTGGAAACGAAGCTCTTGCTCCCATGTCCTTGATCCCAAAAGTGCCCCTGA
>NW_010179370.1:3096-3326 GCF_000695765.1 Mesitornis unicolor
GGGAAGACACCACAACAGCAGCGGTTGGGAGGAAGACGGGGTGGGGGTCTCAGCGAGCCCCACAACCGCCAAGGGCACAGCCTCGCTCCACCGGCACCATGGGGGGGTTGCTCCTTGTCCCCCCCGACATCCTCATGGGTTACCTTGGGGTGGGGCTGCTGTCGCTGCCCTTGCAGGAGCCCGAATTGCTGCTGCTGCTCAGCGAGGAGGTGCCGTAGGTGTCCCTCCCG
>NW_010179371.1:0-1748 GCF_000695765.1 Mesitornis unicolor
TGAAGAACACCAAGGTTGGTTTTGAAGGAAATAAAAGAGAAGGAGGAAGACGCAGAACCCAGGTTTTCCCTTTGAAACCTGTGGCGAGAGCCAGGTCAAGTGGTCATGTGTGAAGGAACTGTGACCATGGGCAGACCCAGATTTGAAGTTTTGTGGACTTGGGCTGAAGCAGTTTCATGTGTGAGGGAAACTGCAAATGTGGGCAGACCTGTATTGGACTTTTGAGGACTTTTTCCCCTATGGGAAGGGCTCCACATGGAAGCAGAAAGAGAGAGACACTGGGCTGAGTGTTTTTTTTCCCTACTTCTAAGAAAGCACGCTATCTGGTGGGAAAACTGACCGCAAACCACCACCCCCATCCCCCTGCGCCTCAAGGCAAAGGGGGAGGGGAAAGGTGAAGAAACCAGGAACAAAAGTTGAGCCCGGGAAGAAGGGAGGGGTGGGGAGAAGGTGTTTTGATTTTAAGATCTGGTTGTATATCCCATTGTTTTACTCTGATGTTGGTAACAAATTAAAATTGTTTTGTTTTTTATTCCTTAAGAGGGGTCTGTCTTTTGCCTGTCAGCAGCACCTCAAGAAAGCGCTGTTAGAAGCTCTCAACCAGAGAAACCTTCCATGTCAATTCAAATTAGGTAATGAGCCTTATTGTTCTTGCAATATGAAGTAACATAAAAAAAAACCAAATAAAATACAAGATATTATAGTTCAGTAAGTGTTATCCCAATGATGCAGTGTCCCAAGACATGGCTGGGCTTGCTGTGGTCTGTGCTGGTTTATAATGCTTTAGCAAGCACACAGGGGCCAAGTGCCCATTGCTGAAAGTGATCGAGCTCCAGTTCCTCAAGTGCTGTATCTGGACATGCCCTAAGTAATACAGAAATTAACTAGGAAGGCTGCTTATATAGTGACTTAAATTGTACTACTATTGAGACTTTCTATGCTACTTTGAACAGCAAAATTTGAAAAACAAAATTTAAACAGTAGCTTAATGTTAAAATTGAGTAACTGGAGCAATAACTGAGTTTTAATTATACTGTTAAATTTGTTGTCAGTTAGTGTTAGTTCAGCTCACAATAAGTTCTTGTTTCATAATACATGATGAGTTCCCTTCTGGTAGTGACAAGATTTTAAGTGTAACAAGATGCAGGCATAAGGAGCAGATGGAATTGGAAAGTATTGCCAACTGCTGTCCCAGGAAGGTGCTGATAAATACAAGCTCAGCATCAAGGCCCTGAGTGCATTTCTTCTTAGTCTAGGGGTTTGGTTGCCTGGACTCAGGGCCAGCTTAAATAAGAGAGCAGGTGTCTGGCTTTGAAAAGAGCTCTTCCAAAAAATCTCTGCTAAGAAGCTGCACTGAGACTTTGTTTTCCTGGTCCTTTGCTTGAGAATTGCTTTCTAGGGAGGCTTCTGCCCTTTCTACCAGCTAGACAGAAATTGTCTGCTGTAGCTTTGCCCATTCCTGTCCTTGTAACTGCTCATCTAGAACCTCATGTTGATCCAGGGCCTTGACCTCTGAGCTGGGGCTTGGACCTGTCTCATCACGGTGGATGTGCCCCGTGGTTATGGGACTGCTGGTGACCCTGGCCACTGTCATGGACCAGCTCAGCTAGCATTGGCAAGCTGCACTGGGGTTCTGCTCTGCCTGTCCCACATGTGCTTGTGGACCTTGTTTGACCATGCCTTGCAGAGCTATGCCTGTCCTTGCTGCTCCCTGGCACTCGGATGAATAAGTAAAACCAGTCAGCAGG
>NW_010179371.1:1779-6626 GCF_000695765.1 Mesitornis unicolor
TTGCTCCTCCTAAAGAAAAAATGAAATTCATGGAACTTGTCAGGTTTTCTGAAAAAAATAGGAATTAACTAAAACTAAACATGTATATGAATCCTTATTTCATTTTTACCCTTCTTCTGGTATCTATATAACTTCAGAATAAGTTTTATTTTTAGGAAGTTGTGTTAAGCTTTGTGGCGGGCTGGAAGGAATGCCTTTACAGATGCCAAACCCTTATAATTTTAAGGCCTGAATGACTTTTGCCACTCTAAAGTTCATCTTGACAGCTAAAAAAGAGACAAGACATAAATTTTGCCCCCAGAAGTAATACAGCTGTGTTAGGAAGAAAAACACTCTGAAGTCCAATGTGTACTGTTTCTTGAGGATTATTATTAACATTCTTTCTACAATGTATTATTAGGCCTTCCATTGGTTCTGCAAGCTCTTACTTAGATAGCATGAGCGATGAAACAATCCTGAATGCAAACTATGGTTTAATAAATTAAAAATTAAGGATCTGGTAGTTGCTGTGCAGATAAAACCACTAAACTTCTTCATTCACACTCTCATTAACCTCCTGTTACAAACTTGTAATAATTGTGAAAAGCAAAAGCAAAAGATTCAAGATATTTTTAGCTAAATTTTTTTTCATCTGTCATGAGTATAGATTCTTAATACGGCTAAAGTGCCCAATGAACTGAAACAAGGTTACTCAAAGACTAGATAATATAATTATGAACAAGTAGCTTTAATTCAAACTGAGACAAGAACAATTCCAAAGGAGTTTAACCATTCTATTATGCATAGACTTGTCATGTAGTCATGTTAATACAGAGAAAGATAATGTATGGAGCTGAGGCTTCTAAGTTCTCAGAAGACTTTTTATGTTTCTGGGAATAGGGAACTATCTGTTAGGAATTTATGATATGTTAAAGAATAAAACAAACAAAAACCAAATACACAGAAAACACTGCATGCTAAAAAAGAGGTATACAGCATGTAGCTTGTATTTCACAGTTGTTTAATCATTATATAGCGTAACATGAGAAATGTGAATGAAAAAAAGTAAATATAAATAAGATTATGGACTTCATCTGCAATTGTATCTTTTTACTTTTCTTTAACAACTGTAGTGACAGTAAGGTTTTAAAAAAAAAATCTTACAGTTGGTAAAAACAAAATATTGTCAATGTGTTATGGTTTAAGGGTTACCAGCCTGAAAGGGAAGGACAGGTGGTGTCTGTAGGACCCTAGAGGGTCCGAGGTCAGTACTGTTCCCTCCCCTTTCCGGCCACAGTCCATAAAAACCCGAGGTTTTTGTGGGCTTTTCCTGGCTTTCCTGGGCTGCTTCCTGCCACATCTCAGGACGGCTGGGCCTAGCTCCACATGCTCAGCAGCATCCACCACCATCTGCTCCCCGACACCACTGCAGTCCCTGGTGATGAGTCACAGCAGTCGCAGCGGCCACGAGGCACTGTTTGGACACTTCCACTCAGGACTACTGGGATTGGGTTTTGTATATAGTTAAATATCCTTTGTCCCTTATTAATTCCCTTTTCCTTTCCCCTGTTGTATTCATTAAACTTGTTACAGTCTTAACTTCCAACCTTGTGTGAAGTATTTTTTTTTTTAATTCTCTCTCTATTCCCTTTTCTTAATCCTCCCCCTGGGAGGGGTAGGGGCAATAGAGAGAAAATCCTTCTCTCTCTCTCTGACCCTTAAACAGAGACACAATGGATGCAGGCATGCAACAATCAAAGGCTTATATAAGATCAGACAAAAATCCAAATTGTTTATGCCTATGACTTTATTTTGTAGATATATTCTCTTGATCTTCTTTTGAATGTTTGTCCTAGAAGACTGTGTGATAAGTTCCTTGTCTAAAAATAATATATGTATATTTGTTTTTGTTGTTTTGGTCATTCTAAGGGGATTGCTTTAGTAAAATAATAAGCTATTTTGATTAGGAACAAAAAAACGTAATTAAATGTTGGTATACTTACATGGCTTCTGATTTCTTCCTGTCCCGGTTTATCCCTTTATTAATACTCAGTCTCTAGAATTCATAGAATCACAGAATGATTTGGATTGGAAGGAGTCTTAAATATTTTCTAACCCAACCCTCCTGTCATGGGCAGGGACACCTTCCACTAGACCAGGTTTCTCAAAGTCCTCTCCAACCTGGCCTTGAACAGTTCCAATGACGGAGCATCCACAACTTCTCTGGGCAACCTGTTCGCACAGCCATTGATGTCTGAAGTAATGAACTCTTCTGCACTGTTGGCTGAGGAAGGAGGAGCATCCTACCTCTGAGAGCATAGCGGATTTCAGTTTAAAACTGTTACCCCTTGTCCCATCACTACACTCCTTGATAGAGTCTCTCCCCATCTTTCCTGTAGGCCCCCTTTAAGTATTGGAAGGGTGCTAACACACTTATAACACACTTAGAAGGTGTTCCTGGAGCCTTTTGTTCTGCCAGGTTGAACAACTCCAACTCTCTCAGCCTGGCCTCATAGGGGTGATGCTCCAGCCCCCAGTCATCCTAACTGCCCTCCTCCGAACTCACTCTAACATCTCCATATCCCTTCTGTGTTGGGGGCCCCAGAGCTGGATGCAGTACTCCAAGATGAGGTCTCACATGAGTGGAGTAGAGGTGGAGAGTCACCTCCTTTGATCTGCTGGCCATGTTTCTTTTGATGCAGCCCAGGATACAGTTGGCTTTCTGGGCTGCAAGAGCACATTGCCAGATCATGTTGAGCTTCTCATCAATAAACACTCTGAAGACCTTCCCCTCAGTTCTGCTCTCAATCAATTCTCTATCCAGCCTATATATGTGCTTGGGATTGCCTCGACCCAGGTGCAGGACCTTGCACTTGGCCTTGTTGAACTTCATATGTCTTGCACAGGTCCACCTCTCAAGCCTGTCAGCATCACTCTGGATGTCGTCCTTTCCCTCCAGTATGCTGACCCCACTAGATAGCTTGGTGTTGTCAGCAAACTTACTGAGGGTGCACTCAATCCCACTTTCCATGTCACTAACAAAGTTGTTAAACTGCTTCTGTTCTAATACTGATCGATGAGGAATGTAATTCATTACTGGAGTCCACTAGGACACTGAGCATTGATCACAACTTTTTGAGTGCCACCATCCAACCAATTCCTTAACCACTGAGTGGTCCATCTGCCAAACCCATGCCTCTCCAATTTAGAGACAAGGATGTCATGGAGGACAGTGTAAAATGATTTGCTCAAGTACGGGTAGATGACATCAGTTACTCTTCCCTTATCTATCAATTCTGTAATCCCATCATAGAAGACCACCAAATCTGACAAGCATCATTTGTCCTTAGTGAAACCATGTTGGCTGTCACCAATCACCTCCGTCCTTACTTTCCATGTGCCTTAGCATAGTTTCCAGGAGGATGTGCTCCATGATCTTACCAGGCACAGAGGTGAGACTGACCAGCTTGCAGTTCCCTGGGTGTTCCTTTTTCTTTTTTTAAAAATGGAGGTTATGTCTTCCCTTTTCCAGTCAGTGGAAACTTCATTGGACTTCTCAAATATGGTGTATAGTGGAAATTCATCCAGCAGTTCCTTCAGAACCCACAGATGCATCTTATCAGAACCTATGGACTTGCGAACTTTCAGGTTCTTTAGATGGTCTCAAACCTGATCTACTCTTAAAGTTAGGGGTTCTTCACTCTCCCCGTCTCTACATTTGCTTTCTGTAACCTGGGCAGTGTGGCTTGTTCCCTTGCTGGTGAAGACTGAGGCAAAAAGGTAATTGTGTCAGCTTTCTCCATATCCTTGACAACCAGGTCTCCCATTTCCTTCCAGAGAGGGTCCACATTTTCCTTAGTCTTCCTTTTGCCACTGATGTACCTGTAGAAGCTTTTCTTGTTGTCCTTAATGTCCTTGTCTAGATGTAATTCTATCAGGGCCTTAGCTTTCCTAACTTGATCTTTAGCTGCTCGGACAATTTCTCTATATTCCTCCCTGGCTACCCCTCCTTCTATCCTCTGTATGCTTCCCTTTCGTATCTGAGTTTGTCCAGGAGCACCTTGCTCATCCATGCAGATGACCTGGTGTTTTTCTTTGTCTTTTTTTAAATGTATTGCTCCTGAGCTTGAAGGAGATGATTCTTCAATATTAACCAGGTTTTTTAGACCCCTCTCCCCTCCAGGGCTTTATCCTATAGTACTCTACAAAGATCTCTGAAAAGGTCAAAGTGTAGAATCATAGAATCATAGACTCATAGAATGGTTTTGGTTGGAAAAGACCTTTAAAATCAAGTACAACCATCAAACTAGCCCTAAGTCCACCACTAAACCGTGTACCTAAGTATGACATCCACTTGTCTTTTAAAGACCCCCAGTGATGATGACTCTACCACATCCATGTGCAGCCTGTTTTAGTTCTTGACAATTTTTACAGCAAAGGAATTTCTCCTAAAATCCAACCTAAACCTCACCTGGTACAACTTGAGGCCATTACCCCTTGTGCTATCACATAGAAGAGACCAACCGCCACCTTGTTAACAACCTCCTTTCAGGGAGTTGTAGAGGGCTATAATGTCTCCCCTCAGTCTTTTTCTCCAGACTAAACAGCCCCAGCTTCCTCAGCGGCTCCTCATAAGACTTGCGCTCTAAACTCTTCACCTGCTTTATTGGCCTTTTCTGGACACACTCAAGCATCTCAATGTCCTTCTTGTAGTGAAGGCCCCAAAAACTGAACACAGTATTAGAGATGTAACCTCACCAGTGCTGAGTACAAGGGAAGGATGACTTCCCTGCTTCTGCCATTGGTCATGTTGGCCGCCTGGGCACGCTGCCAGCTATTATTCAGCTGGCTGACACTCCCAGATCCTT
>NW_010179371.1:6870-7301 GCF_000695765.1 Mesitornis unicolor
GATCTTAAATAGAAGTGGCTCCAGCACTGAGCCCTGGGGAACACCACTTGTTACTAACTGCCAGCTGGATTTATGTATTAGGTTTTCTGCGAGGGATTTTTGGTTGTCTTTGGTAACGGGGGAAGGGCTATGGGGATGGCCCTTTAAGAAGCTACTTGAAAAGCTCCCCCTTTGCCTTTGTCAGACCCACCACTGACCAGGGCCAAGCCAATCAGCACCCCTGCAAATTCATGTATTTAAGGGGGGTGCAGAGCATGCTCTTGCTCTCTCTCTGGAACTAGCCCCGATCAGCGCCTGTGGGTGGTGTTGCCCCAGCCCTGCCCCAACTTAAGCTTAAGTCCTGCTGCAGCTTCAGCCTGAAAAAGAGAGATCCAGGAACTTTTTAGAACCGTCAGAAGAGACCAGCAGCGGAGAAAGGAGTGGGGCCTGAG
>NW_010179372.1:0-1440 GCF_000695765.1 Mesitornis unicolor
CTTTTACAATGACTTTCAGCCATCTGGCTGACTCTAAGGTGGTGTTTTTCATTCAGAGACTCGATAATGTGACCCCTGCTGCTTTTTTGACACTGTTGGCTTTTTATTTTCAGGAATCCCTCTTTTCTATGCTATTTAATTTCTTTTCTTACTTGGTCTTGGTTTTGTTTTCACCTGGACAGTGAGCTCAGCATGGCACATTCAGCTCAGAGCACAGTGAGGTCAGTAGTATCCTACCCTTTGAAATCTGTAGGCACGCTCCCTATTGTGGAATGACTTCAGTCACCCAATCCTGCTGGAGAACTTGAATTTAGTGTTGACTGCCTTCATGGGCTGTTATTTGAGCCTGAGGCTCTGTGGTCCCTACTTAACCTATCCATTAATAAGGCCTTATTCCTGGGCATTATCTCTACCAGAAAGACTGGAGACATCTTGGCATTTGGTAGTGCTAAAATCTCTGGTCAACATTACTTTTTGAATTTTGAATCTTGATTGTCTCAAGAAATTGGCTTCCAATGTCCCTTTCTCAGCCTTCACCCATCCTCAGAAGAGTGACACACACACTTAGATGGTTTGTCATTGGTTGGGCATTTGCCTTTTGGCAGACTCCAGCTAATTTCTACCATGGAAGTAGTCCCAGTGTGCAAACAGCAGTGCTCAAGGACATCTCATTAGATAGTTGGTACATCATGAGTGCTTTGTTATAATTAAATAGAAACTTCCTGATGGAATCAGGTATGCTCTCTGAGGATGTGAATGGCCAGTATAGCTTCTGAGAAAAAGTATCTCAAAGTTCCAGCTGGGACAGAAACAGAAATGTGTTCCTAAATTTGCCAGGTGACATGGCTTGCCAAATGTATGTAGGTGTGGTATAGCTGTGATCAGTCCCCACCTTATACCCAAATATCTGATCACTTCTCTGTACCTGCGTTCCAGAACTAAACACTACAAAGGGTCATCCTGTAGTTTGATTCCACACATTGACCGATCACCTAAAGAGAAAAAGGAAGGCTGTTTTCCAGGGACTGGTTGTTCTTTAAAAGGTCTGTGTGCACAGTTACACCTCACGTTCCTCTTACAGAAATTAAGCTTCATTTTATGTCATGCTTGTTTCTTAACAAGAATCCTTAACAAGAATCCCATCTACAAGAAGGGCCAGAAGGAAGACCCAGGGAACTACAGAGCTGTCAGTCTGACCTCGGTGCCGGGGAAGGTGATGGAACAAATCATCCTGAGTGCATCACACAGCACATGCAGGACAACCAAGAGATCAGGCCCAGTCAGCATGGGTTCAGGAAGGGCAGGTCCTGCTTGAATAATCTTATCTCCTCTTATGACAAGGTGACCTGCTTGGTGGATGAGGGGAAGGCTGTGGACATTGTCTACCTGGACCTTAGTGAGGCCTTTGACACCTGGATAGGCTGAATCCATGGGCTGAGG
>NW_010179373.1:0-256 GCF_000695765.1 Mesitornis unicolor
TGCCTGGCAAGCTTGAGACACAGGGGTTTGGCGAAATGAGGAACGGCTATTACGATTATGTTTTGTGGTTCTTCATTGTAATTCAGATGGCGCTAATTGTAAGACTGTGGCGTGCTCAGGTTTCTTTGCGTGAGAATAATATTGTTTTAAAAGCCGCCCTGGTGGTCCTGTCCCCATCCCCGGCTCCAGTCCCGTCCCCGGCCCTGGTTCTGGTCAGAGCTTTGGCCCAGCTCGGGCTCCGAGTCCAGCCCTAGCG